>NW_026708197.1:0-100444 GCF_902713425.1 Acipenser ruthenus | reverse complement strand
AATGTTGTGCTGTGTTTTCAAGCGCTTCAATGTGCTGCTCTGCAAGGTTTGGAGACAGCAGGTGCGTTCACGGAGATCAAGAGCAGCCGGCGCAAAACACAAGGCACCCAGGGGAGAGATACCATGGTAAATAGGTTACCTATTTACCTATTTTTGTTTCGGCGAACGGTTTTGGTGAGCAATAATGCAGGAAAGCAGCGGGCGGGATGGCGAGCTTGTCCTGCTGCTCCAACACAAGCTACCTTAAGAGCCGGTACGATGCGGGCAATGGGTGAAGTTCGTCAGGAGTACTGCATAAAAAAACGAGTGTGTTGTCGTGGCAGTTGGTGATCAAAGAAATAAAACAAAATAAAATCAATAAATAATAATGTCATAGACTTAAAGTCATACCTATGAAGTCATAATGCATTACAAGTGTTATTAGGGAATGTTGTGCTGTGTTTTCAAGCGCTTCAATGTGCTGCTCTGCAAGGTTTGGAGACAGCAGGTGCGTTCACGGAGATCAAGAGCAGCCGGCGCAAAACACAAGGCACCCAGGGGAGAGATACCATGGTAAATAGGTTACCTATTTACCTATTTTTGTTTCGGCGAACGGTTTTGGTGAGCAATAATGCAGGAAAGCAGCGGGCGGGATGGCGAGCTTGTCCTGCTGCTCCAACACAAGCTACCTTAAGAGCCGGTACGATGCGGGCAATGGGTGAAGTTCGTCAGGAGTACTGCATAAAAAAACGAGTGTGTTGTCGTGGCAGTTGGTGATCAAAGAAATAAAACAAAATAAAATCAATAAATAATAATGTCATAGACCTAAAGCCATACCTTTGAAGTCATAATGCATTGCAAGTGTTATTAGGGAATGTTGTGCTGTGTTTTCAAGCGCTTCAATGTGCTGCTCTGCAAGGTTTGGAGACAGCAGGTGCGTTCACGGAGATAAAGAGCAGCCGGCGCAAAACACAAGGCACCCAGGGGAGATATACCATGGTAAATAGGTTACCTATTTACCTATTTTTGTTTCGGCGAACGGTTTTGGTGAGCAATAATGCAGGAAAGCAGCGGGCGGGATGGCGAGCTTGTCCTGCTGCTCCAACACAAGCTACCTTAAGAGACGGTAAGATGCGGGCAATGGGTGAAGTTCGTCAGGAGTACTGCATAAAAAAAACGAGTGTGTTGTCGTAGCAGTTGGTGATCAAAGAAATAAAACAAAATAAAATCAATAAATAATAATGTCATAGACTTAAAGCCATACCTTTGAAGTCATAATGCATTGCAAGTGTTATTAGGGAATGTTGTGCTGTGTTTTCAAGCGCTTCAATGTGCTGCTCTGCAAGGTTTGGAGACAGCGGGTGCGTTCACGGAGATCAAGAGCAGCCGGAGATCAAGAGCAGCCGCCGCAGGGGAGGGATACCATGGTAAATAGGTTACCTATTTACCATGGTATCTCTCCCCTGGGTGCGTTGTGTTTTGGTGAGCAATAATGCAGGAAAGCAGCGGGCGGGATGGCGAGCTTGTCCTGCTGCTCCAAGACAAGCTACCTTAAGAGCCGGTACGATGCGGGCAATGGGTGAAGTTCGTCAGGAGTACTGCATAAAAAAACGAGTGTGTTGTCGTGGCAGTTGGTGATCAAAGAAATAAAACAAAATAAAATCAATAAATAATAATGTCATAGACTTAAAGCCATACCTTTGAAGTCATAATGCATTGCAAGTGTTATTAGGGAATGTTGTGCTGTGTTTTCAAGCGCTTCAATGTGCTGCTCTGCAAGGTTTGGAGACAGCAGGTGCGTTCACGGAGATCAAGAGCAGCCGGCGCAAAACACAAGGCACCCAGGGGAGAGATACCATGGTAAATAGGTTACCTATTTACCTATTTTTGTTTCGGCGAACGGTTTTGGTGAGCAATAATGCAGGAAAGCAGCAGGCGGGATGGCGAGCTTGTCCTGCTGCTCCAACACAAGCTACCTTAAGAGCCGGTACGATGCGGGCAATGGGTGAAGTTCGTCAGGAGTACTGCATAAAAAAACGAGTGTGTTGTCGTGGCAGTTGGTGATCAAAGAAATAAAACAAAATAAAATCAATAAATAATAATGTCATAGACTTAAAGTCATACCTATGAAGTCATAATGCATTACAAGTGTTATTAGGGAATGTTGTGCTGTGTTTTCAAGCGCTTCAATGTGCTGCTCTGCAAGGTTTGGAGACAGCAGGTGCGTTCACGGAGATCAAGAGCAGCCGGCGCAAAACACAAGGCACCCAGGGGAGAGATACCATGGTAAATAGGTTAGGTTACCTATAGGTTAGGTTACCTATTTACCTATTTTTGTTTCGGCGAACGGTTTTGGTGAGCAATAATGCAGGAAAGCAGCGGGCGGGATGGCGAGCTTGTCCTGCTGCTCCAACACAAGCTACCTTAAGAGCCGGTACGATGCGGGCAATGGGTGAAGTTCGTCAGGAGTACTGCATAAAAAAACGAGTGTGTTGTCGTGGCAGTTGGTGATCACAGAAATAAAAGCCATACCTTTGAAGTCATAATGCATTGCAAGTGTTATTAGGGAATGTTGTGCTGTGTTTTCAAGCGCTTCAATGTGCTGCTCTGCAAGGTTTGGAGACAGCGGGTGCGTTCACGGAGATCAAGAGCAGCCGGAGATCAAGAGCAGCCGCCGCAGGGGAGGGATACCATGGTAAATAGGTTACCTATTTACCATGGTATCTCTCCCCTGGGTGCGTTGTGTTTTGGTGAGCAATAATGCAGGAAAGCAGCGGGCGGGATGGCGAGCTTGTCCTGCTGCTCCAACACAAGCTACCTTAAGAGCCGGTACGATGCGGGCAATGGGTGAAGTTCGTCAGGAGTACTGCATAAAAAAACGAGTGTGTTGTCGTGGCAGTTGGTGATCAAAGAAATAAAACAAAATAAAATCAATAAATAATAATGTCATAGACTTAAAGTCATACCTTTGAAGTCATAATGCATTACAAGTGTTATTAGGGAATGTTGTGCTGTGTTTTCAAGCGCTTCAATGTGCTGCTCTGCAAGGTTTGGAGACAGCTGGTGCGTTCACGGAGATCAAGAGCAGCCGGCGCAAAACACAAGTCACCCAGGGGAGAGATACCATGGTAAATAGGTTACCTATTTACCTATTTTTGTTTCGGCGAACGGTTTTGGTGAGCAATAATGCAGGAAAGCAGCGGGCGGGATGGCGAGCTTGTCCTGCTGCTCCAACACAAGCTACCTTAAGAGCCGGTACGATGCGGGCAATGGGTGAAGTTCGTCAGGAGTACTGCATAAAAAAACGAGTGTGTTGTCGTGGCAGTTGGTGATCACAGAAATAAAAGCCATACCTTTGAAGTCATAATGCATTGCAAGTGTTATTAGGGAATGTTGTGCTGTGTTTTCAAGCGCTTCAATGTGCTGCTCTGCAAGGTTTGGAGACAGCGGGTGCGTTCACGGAGATCAAGAGCAGCCGGAGATCAAGAGCAGCCGCCGCAGGGGAGGGATACCATGGTAAATAGGTTACCTATTTACCATGGTATCTCTCCCCTGGGTGCGTTGTGTTTTGGTGAGCAATAATGCAGGAAAGCAGCGGGCGGGATGGCGAGCTTGTCCTGCTGCTCCAACACAAGCTACCTTAAGAGCCGGTACGATGCGGGCAATGGGTGAAGTTCGTCAGGAGTACTGCATAAAAAAACGAGTGTGTTGTCGTGGCAGTTGGTGATCAAAGAAATAAAACAAAATAAAATCAATAAATAATAATGTCATAGACTTAAAGTCATACCTTTGAAGTCATAATGCATTACAAGTGTTATTAGGGAATGTTGTGCTGTGTTTTCAAGCGCTTCAATGTGCTGCTCTGCAAGGTTTGGAGACAGCTGGTGCGTTCACGGAGATCAAGAGCAGCCGGCGCAAAACACAAGGCACCCAGGGGAGAGATACCATGGTAAATAGGTTGCCTATTTACCTATTTTTGTTTCTGCGAACGGTTTTGGTGAGCAATAATGCTGGAAAGCAGCGGGCGGGATGGCGAGCTTGTCCTGCTGCTCCAACACAAGCTAACTTAAGAGCCGGTACGATGCGGGCAATGGGTGAAGTTCGTCAGGAGTACTGCATAAAAAAACGAGTGTGTTGTCGTGGCAGTTGGTGATCAAAGAAATAAAACAAAATAAAATCAATAAATAATAATGTCATAGACTTAAAGTCATACCTTTGAAGTCATAATGCATTGCAAGTGTTATTAGGGAATGTTGTGCTGTGTTTTCAAGCGCTTCAATGTGCTGCTCTGCAAGGTTTGGAGACAGCGGGTGCGTTCACGGAGATCAAGAGCAGCCGGTGATCAAGAGCAGCCGCCGCAGGGGAGGGATACCATGGTAAATAGGTTACCTATTTACCATGGTATCTCTCCCCTGGGTGCGTTGTGTTTTCGTGAGCAATAATGCAGGAAAGCAGCGGGCGGGATGGCGAGCTTGTCCTGCTGCTCCAACACAAGCTACCTTAAGAGCCGGTACGATGCGGGCAAAGGGTGAAGTTCGTCAGGAGTACTGCATAAAAAAACGAGTGTGTTGTCGTGGCAGTTGGTGATCAAAGAAATAAAACAAAATAAAATCAATAAAAAATAATGTCTTAGACTTAAAGTCATACCTTCGAAGTCATAATGCATTACAAGTGTTATTAGGGAATGTTGTGCTGTGTTTTCAAGCGCTTCAATGTGCTGCTCTGCAAGGTTTGGAGACAGCAGGTGCGTTCACGGAGATCAAGAGCAGCCGGCGCAAAACACAAGGCACCCAGGGGAGAGATACCATGGTAAATAGGTTACCTATTTACCTATTTTTGTTTCGGCGAACGGTTTTGGTGAGCAATAATGCAGGAAAGCAGCGGGCGAGATGGCGAGCTTGTCCTGCTGCTCCAACACAAGCTACCTTAAGAGCCGGTACGATGCGGGCAATGGGTGAAGTTCGTCAGGAGTACTGCATAAAAAAACGAGTGTGTTGTCGTGGCAGTTGGTGATCAAAGAAATAAAAGCCATACCTTTGAAGTCATAATGCATTGCAAGTGTTATTAGGGAATGTTGTGCTGTGTTTTCAAGCGCTTCAATGTGCTGCTCTGCAAGGTTTGGAGACAGCGCGTGCGTTCACGGAGATCAAGAGCAGCCGGAGATCAAGAGCAGCCGCCGCAGGGGAGGGATACCATGGTAAATAGGTTACCTATTTACCATGGTATCTCTCCCCTGGGTGCGTTGTGTTTTGGTGAGCAATAATGCAGGAAAGCAGCGGGCGGGATGGCGAGCTTGTCCTGCTGCTCCAACACAAGCTACCTTAAGAGCCGGTACGATTTGGGCAATGGGTGAAGTTCGTCAGGAGTACTGCATAAAAAAACGAGTGTGTTGTCGTGGCAGTTGGTGATCAAAGAAATAAAACAAAATAAAATCAATAAATAATAATGTCATAGACTTAAAGCCATACCTTTGAAGTCATAATGCATTGCAAGTGTTATTAGGGAATGTTGTGCTGTGTTTTCAAGCGCTTCAATGTGCTGCTCTGCAAGGTTTGGAGACAGCGCGTGCGTTCACGGAGATCAAGAGCAGCCGGAGATGAAGAGCAGCCGCCGCAGGGGAGGGATACCATGGTAAATAGGTTACCTATTTACCATGGTATCTCTCCCCTGGGTGCGTTGTGTTTTGGTGAGCAATAATGCAGGAAAGCAGCGGGCGGGATGGCGAGCTTGTCCTGTTGCTCCAACACAAGCTACCTTAAGAGCCGGTACGATGTGGGCAATGGGTGAAGTTCGTCAGGAGTACTGCATAAAAAAACGAGTGTGTTGTCGTGGCAGTTGGTGATCAAAGAAATAAAACAAAATAAAATCAATAAATAATAATGTCATAGACTTAAAGTCATACCTTTGAAGTCATAATGCATTGCAAGTGTTATTAGGGAATGTTGTGCTGTGTTTTCAAGCGCTTCAATGTGCTGCTCTGCAAGGTTTGGAGACAGCAGGTGCGTTCACGGAGATCAAGAGCAGCCGGCGCAAAACACAAGGCACCCAGGGGAGAGATACCATGGTAAATAGGTTACCTATTTACCTATTTTTGTTTCGGCGAACGGTTTTGGTGAGCAATAATGCAGGAAAGCAGCGGGCGGGATGGCGAGCTTGTCCTGCTGCTCCAACACAAGCTACCTTAAGAGCCGGTACGATGCGGGCAATGGGTGAAGTTCGTCAGGAGTACTGCATAAAAAAACGAGTGTGTTGTCGTGGCAGTTGGTGATCAAAGAAATAAAAGCCATACCTTTGAAGTCATAATGCATTGCAAGTGTTATTAGGGAATGTTGTGCTGTGTTTTCAAGCGCTTCAATGTGCTGCTCTGCAAGGTATGGAGACAGCAGGTGCGTTCACGGAGATCAAGAGCAGCCGGCGCAAAACACAAGGCACCCAGGGGAGAGATACCATGGTAAATAGGTTACCTATTTACCTATTTTTGTTTCGGCGAACGGTTTTGGTGAGCAATAATGCAGGAAAGCAGCGGGCGGGATGGCGAGCTTGTCCTGCTGCTCCAACACAAGCTACCTTAAGAGCCGGTACGATGCGGGCAATGGGTGAAGTTCGTCAGGAGTACTGCATAAAAAAACGAGTGTGTTGTCTTGGCAGTTGGTGATCAAAGAAATAAAAGCCATACCTTTGAAGTCATAATGCATTGCAAGTGTTATTAGGGAATGTTGTGCTGTGTTTTCAAGCGCTTCAATGTGCTGCTCTGCAAGGTTTGGAGACAGCGCGTGCGTTCACGGAGATCAAGAGCAGCCGGAGATCAAGAGCAGCCGCCGCAGGGGAGGGATACCATGGTAAATAGGTTACCTATTTACCATGGTATCTCTCCCCTGGGTGCGTTGTGTTTTGGTGAGCAATAATGCAGGAAAGCAGCGGGCGGGATGGCGAGCTTGTCCTGCTGCTCCAACACAAGCTACCTTAAGAGCCGGTACGATGCGGGCAATGGGTGAAGTTCGTCAGGACTACTGCATAAATAAACGAGTGTGTTGTCGTGGCAGTTGGTGATCAAAGAAATAAAACAAAATAAAATCAATAAATAATAATGTCATAGACTTAAAGTCAAACCTTTGAAGTCATAATGCATTACAAGTGTTATTAGGGAACGTTGTGCTGTGTTTTCAAGCGCTTCAATGTGCTGCTCTGCAAGGTTTGGAGACAGCTGGTGCGTTCACGGAGATCAAGAGCAGCCGGCGCAAAACACAAGGCACCCAGGGGAGAGATACCATGGTAAATAGGTTACCTATTTACCTATTTTTGTTTCGGCGAACGGTTTTGGTGAGCAATAATGCAGGAAAGCAGCGGGCGGGATGGCGAGCTTGTCCTGCTGCTCCAACACAAGCTACCTTAGAGCCGGTACGATGCGGGCAATGGGTGAAGTTCGTCAGGAGTACTGCATAAA
Organism: Acipenser ruthenus; assembly: GCF_902713425.1. Classification (NCBI taxonomy): domain Eukaryota; kingdom Metazoa; phylum Chordata; class Actinopteri; order Acipenseriformes; family Acipenseridae; genus Acipenser; species Acipenser ruthenus. The sequence goes on along the minus strand of NW_026708197.1, from coordinate 93,021 downwards.
AAAACGAGTGTGTTGTCGTGGCAGTTGGTGATCAAAGAAATAAAACAAAATAAAATCAATAAATAATAATGTCATAGACTTAAAGCCATACCTTTGAAGTCATAATGCATTGCAAGTGTTATTAGGGAATGTTGTGCTGTGTTTTCAAGCGCTTCAATGTGCTGCTCTGCAAGGTTTGGAGACAGCAGGTGCGTTCACGGAGATCAAGAGCAGCCTGCGCAAAACACAAGGCACCCAGGGGAGAGATACCATGGTAAATAGGTTACCTATTTACCTATTTTTGTTTCGGCGAACGGTTTTGGTGAGCAATAATGCAGGAAAGAAGCGGTCGGGATGGCGAGCTTGTCCTGCTGCTCCAACACAAGTTACCTTAAGAGACGGTACGATGCGGGCAATGGGTGAAGTTCGTCAGGAGTACTGCATAAAAAAAACGAGTGTGTTGTCGTAGCAGTTGGTGATCAAAGAAATAAAACAAAATAAAATCAATAAATAATAATGTCATAGACTTAAAGCCATACCTTTGAAGTCATAATGCATTGCAAGTGTTATTAGGGAATGTTGTGCTGTGTTTTCAAGCGCTTCAATGTGCTGCTCTGCAAGGTTTGGAGACAGCGGGTGCGTTCACGGAGATCAAGAGCAGCCGGAGATCAAGAGCAGCCGCCGCAGGGGAGGGATACCATGGTAAATAGGTTACCTATTTACCATGGTATCTCTCCCCTGGGTGCGTTGTGTTTTGGTGAGCAATAATGCAGGAAAGCAGCGGGCGGGATGGCGAGCTTGTCCTGCTGCTCCAACACAAGATACCTTAAGAGCCGGTACGATGCGGGCAATGGGTGAAGTTCGTCAGGAGTACTGCATAAATAAACGAGTGTGTTGTCGTGGCAGTTGGTGATCAAAGAAATAAAACAAAATAAAATCAATAAATAATAATGTCATAGACTTAAAGCCATACCTTTGAAGTCATAATGCATTGCAAGTGTTATTAGGGAATGTTGTGCTGTGTTTTCAAGCGCTTCAATGTGCTGCTCTGCAAGGTTTGGAGACAGCAGGTGCGTTCACGGAGATCAAGAGCAGCCGGCGCAAAACACAAGGCACCCAGGGGAGAGATACCATGGTAAATAGGTTACCTATTTACCTATTTTTGTTTCGGCGAACGGTTTTGGTGAGCAATAATGCAGGAAAGCAGCGAGCGGGATGGCGAGCTTGTCCTGCATCTCCAACACAAGCTACCTTAAGAGCCGGTACGATGCGGGCAATGGGTGAAGTTCGTCAGGAGTACTGCATAAAAAAACGAGTGTGTTGTCGTGGCAGTTGGTGATCAAAGAAATAAAACAAAATAAAATCAATAAATAATAATGTCATAGACTTAAAGTCATACCTTTGAAGTCATAATGCATTACAGGTGTTATTAGGGAATGTTGTGCTGTGTTTTCAAGCGCTTCAATGTGCTGCTCTGCAAGGTTTGGAGACAGCTGGTGCGTTCGCGGAGATCAAGAGCAGCCGGCGCAAAACACAAGGCACCCAGGGGAGAGATACCATGGTAAATAGGTTACCTATTTACCTATTTTTGTTTCGGCGAACGGTTTTGGTGAGCAATAATGCAGGAAAGCAGCGGGCGGGATGGCGAGCTTGTCCTGCTGCTCCAACACAAGCTACCTTAAGAGCCGGTACGATGCGGGCAATGGGTGAAGTTCGTCAGGAGTACTGCAAAAAAAACGAGTGTGTTGTCGTGGCAGTTGGTGATCAAAGAAATAAAACAAAATAAAATCAATAAATAATAATGTCATAGACTTAAAGTCATACCTTTGAAGTCATAATGCATTGCAAGTGTTATTAGGGAATGTTGTGCTGTGTTTTCAAGCGCTTCAATGTGCTGCTCTGCAAGGTTTGGAGACAGCGCGTGCGTTCACGGAGATCAAGAGCAGCCGCCGCAGGGGAGGGATACCATGGTAAATAGGTTACCTATTTACCATGGTATCTCTCCCCTGGGTGCGTTGTGCTTTGGTGAGCAATAATGCAGGAAAGCAGCGGGCGGGATGGAGAGCTTGTCCTGCTGCTCCAACACAAGCTACCTTAAGAGCCGGTACGATGCGGGCAATGGGTGAAGTTCGTCAGGAGTACTGCATAAAAAAACGAGTGTGTTGTCGTGGCAGTTGGTGATCAAAGAAATAAAACAAAATAAAATCAATAAATAATAATGTCATAGACTTAAAGCCATACCTTTGAAGTCATAATGCATTGCAAGTGTTATTAGGGTATGTTGTGCTGTGTTTTCAAGCGCTTCAATGTGCTGCTCTGCAAGGTTTGGAGACAGCAGGTGCGTTCACGGAGATCAAGAGCAGCCTGCGCAAAACACAAGGCACCCAGGGGAGAGATACCATGGTAAATAGGTTACCTATTTACCTATTTTTGTTTCGGCGAACGGTTTTGGTGAGCAATAATGCAGGAAAGCAGCGGGCGGGATGGCGAGCTTGTCCTGCTGCTCCAACACAAGCTACGTTAAGAGCCGGTACGATGCGGGCAATGGGTGAAGTTCGTCAGGAGTACTGCATAAAAAAACGAGTGTGTTGTCGTGGCAGTTGGTGATCAAAGAAATAAAACAAAATAAAATCAATAAATAATAATGTCATAGACTTAAAGCCATACCTTTGAAGTCATAATGCATTGCAAGTGTTATTAGGGAATGTTGTGCTGTGTTTTCAAGCGCTTCAATGTGCTGCTCTGCAAGGTTTGGAGACAGCAGGTGCGTTCACGGAGATAAAGAGCAGCCGGAGCAAAACACAAGGCACCCAGGGGAGAGATACCATGGTAAATAGGTTACCTATTTACCATGGTATCTCTCCCCTGGGTGCGTTGTGTTTTGGTGAGCAATAATGCAGGAAAGCAGCGGGCGGGATGGCGAGCTTGTCCTGCTGCTCCAACACAAGCTACCTTAAGAGCCGGTACGATGCGGGCAATGGGTGAAGTTCGTCAGGAGTACTGCATAAATAAACGAGTGTGTTGTCGTGGCAGTTGGTGATCAAAGAAATAAAACAAAATAAAATCAATAAATAATAATGTCATAGACTTAAAGCCATACCTTTGAAGTCATAATGCATTGCAAGTGTTATTAGGGAATGTTGTGCTGTTTTTTCAAGCGCTTCAATGTGCTGCTCTGCAAGGTTTGGAGACAGCTGGTGCGTTCACGGAGATCAAGAGCAGCCGGCGCAAAACACAAGGCACCCAGGGGAGAGATACCATGGTAAATAGGTTACCTATTTACCTATTTTTGTTTCGGCAAACGGTTTTGGTGAGCAATAATGCAGGAAAGCAGCGGGCGGGATGGCGAGCTTGTCCTGCTGCTCCAACACAAGCTACCTTAAGAGCCGGTACGATGCGGGCAATGGGTGAAGTTCGTCAGGAGTACTGCATAAAAAAACGAGTGTGTTGTCGTGGCAGTTGGTGATCAAAGAAATAAAACAAAATAAAATCAATAAATAATAATGTCATAGACTTAAAGTCATACCTATGAAGTCATAATGCATTGCAAGTGTTATTAGGGAATGTTGTGCTGTGTTTTCAAGCGCTTCAATGTGGTGCTCTGCAAGGTTTGGAGACAGCGGGTGCGTTCACGGAGATCAAGAGCAGCCGGAGATCAAGAGCAGCCGCCGCAGGGGAGGGATACCATGGTAAATAGGTTACCTATTTACCATGGTATCTCTCCCCTGGTTGCGTTGTGTTTTGGTGAGCAATAATGCAGGAAAGCAGCGGGCGGGATGGCGAGCTTGTCCTGCTGCTCCAACACAAGCTACCTTAAGAGCCGGTACGATGCGGGCAATGGGTGAAGTTCGTCAGGAGTACTGCATAAAAAAACGAGTGTGTTGTCGTGGCAGTTGGTGATCAAAGAAATAAAACAAAATAAAATCAATAAATAATAATGTCATAGACTTAAAGCCATACCTTTGAAGTCATAATGCATTGCAAGTGTTATTAGGGAATGTTGTGCTGTGTTTTCAAGCGCTTCAATGTGCTGCTCTGCAAGGTTTGGAGACAGCAGGTGCGTTCACGGAGATCAAGAGCAGCCGGCGCAAAACACAAGGCACCCAGGGGAGAGATACCATGGTAAATAGGTTACCTATTTACCTATTTTTGTTTCGGCGAACGGTTTTGGTGAGCAATAATGCAGGAAAGCAGCGGGCGGGATGGCGAGCTTGTCCTGCTGCTCCAACACAAGCTACCTTAAGAGCCGGTACGATGCGGGCAATGGGTGAAGTTCGTCAGGAGTACTGCATAAAAAAACGAGTGTGTTGTCGTGGCAGTTGGTGATCAAAGAAATAAAAGCCATACCTTTGAAGTCATAATGCATTGCAAGTGTTATTAGGGAATGTTGTGCTGTGTTTTCAAGCGCTTCAATGTGCTGCTCTGCAAGGTTTGGAGACAACGCGTGCGTTCACGGAGATCAAGAGCAGCCGGAGATCAAGAGCAGCCGCCGCAGGGGAGGGATACCATGGTAAATAGGTTACCTATTTACCATGGCATCTCTCCCCTGGGTGCGTTGTGTTTTGGTGAGCAATAATGCAGGAAAGCAGCGGGCGGGATGGCGAGCTTGTCCTGCTGCTCCAACACAAGATACCTTAAGAGCCGGTACGATGCGGGCAATGGGTGAAGTTCGTCAGGAGTACTGCATAAATAAACGAGTGTGTTGTCGTGGCAGTTGGTGATCAAAGAAATAAAACAAAATAAAATCAATAAATAATAATGTCATAGACTTAAAGCCATACCTTTGAAGTCATAATGCATTGCAAGTGTTATTAGGGAATGTTGTGCTGTGTTTTCAAGCGCTTCAATGTGCTGCTCTGCAAGGTTTGGAGACAGCAGGTGCGTTCACGGAGATCAAGAGCAGCCGGCGCAAAACACAAGGCACCCAGGGGAGAGATACCATGGTAAATAGGTTACCTATTTACCTATTTTTGTTTCGGCGAACGGTTTTGGTGAGCAATAATGCAGTAAAGCAGCGGGCGGGATGGCGAGCTTGTCCTGCTGCTCCAACACAAGCTACCTTAAGAGCCGGTACGATGCGGGCAATGGGTGAAGTTCGTCAGGAGTACTGCATAAAAAAACGAGTGTGTTGTCGTGGCAGTTGGTGATCAAAGAAATAAAACAAAATAAAATCAATAAATAATAATGTCATAGACTTAAAGTCATACCTTTGAAGTCATAATGCATTGCAAGTGTTATTAGGGAATGTTGTGCTGTGTTTTCAAGCGCTTCAATGTGCTGCTCTGCAAGGTTTGGAGACAGCGCGTGCGTTCACGGAGATCAAGAGCAGCCGGAGATCAAGAGCAGCCGCCGCAGGGGAGGGATACCATGGTAAATAGGTTACCTATTTACCATGGTATCTCTCCCCTGGGTGCGTTGTGTTTTGGTGAGCAATAATGCAGGAAAGCAGCGGGCGGGATGGCGAGCTTGTCCTGCTGCTCCAACACAAGCTACCTTAAGAGCCGGTACGATGCGGGCAATGGGTGAAGTTCGTCAGGAGTACTGCATAAAAAAACGAGTGTGTTGTTGTGGCAGTTGGTGATCAAAGAAATAAAACAAAATAAAATCAATAAATAATAATGTCATAGACTTAAAGCCATACCTTTGAAGTCATAATGCATTGCAAGTGTTATTAGGGAATGTTGTGCTGTGTTTTCAAGCGCTTCAATGTGCTGCTCTGCAAGGTTTGGAGACAGCAGGTGCGTTCACGGAGATCAAGAGCAGCCGGCGCAAAACACAAGGCACCCAGGGGAGAGATACCATGGTAAATAGGTTACCGATTTACCTATTTTTGTTTCGGCGAACGGTTTCGGTGAGCAATAATGCAGGAAAGCAGCGGGCGGGATGGCGAGCTTGTCCTGCTGCTCCAACACAAGCTACCTTAAGAGCCGGTACGATGCGGGCAATGGGTGAAGTTCGTCAGGAGTACTGCATAAAAAAACGAGTGTGTTGTCGTGGCAGTTGGTGATCAAAGAAATAAAAGCCATACCTTTGAAGTCATAATGCATTGCAAGTGTTATTAGGGAATGTTGTGCTGTGTTTTCAAGCGCTTCAATGTGCTGCTCTGCAAGGTTTGGAGACAGCTGGTGCGTTCACGGAGATCAAGAGCAGCCGGCGCAAAACACAAGGCACCCAGGGGAGAGATACCATGGTAAATAGGTTACCGATTTACCTATTTTTGTTTCGGCGAACGGTTTTGGTGAGCAATAATGCAGGAAAGCAGCGGGCGGGATGGCGAGCTTGTCCTGCTGCTCCAACACAAGCTACCTTAAGAGCCGGTACGATGCGGGCAATGGGTGAAGTTCGTCAGGAGTACTGCATAAAAAAACGAGTGTGTTGTCGTGGCAGTTGGTGATCAAAGAAATAAAAGCCATACCTTTGAAGTCATAATGCATTGCAAGTGTTATTAGGGAATGTTGTGCTGTGTTTTCAAGCGCTTCAATGTGCTGCTCTGCAAGGTTTGGAGACAGCGCGTGCGTTCACGGAGATCAAGAGCAGCCGGAGATCAAGAGCAGCCGCCGCAGGGGAGGGATACCATGGTAAATAGGTTACCTATTTACCATGGTATCTCTCCCCTGGGTGCGTTGTGTTTTGGTGAGCAATAATGCAGGAAAGCAGCGGGCGGGATGGCGAGCTTGTCCTGCTGCTCCAACACAAGCTACCTTAAGAGCCGGTACGATGCGGGCAATGGGTGAAGTTCGTCAGGAGTACTGCATAAAAAAACGAGTGTGTTGTCGTGGCAGTTGGTGATCAAAGAAATAAAACAAAATAAAATCAATAAATAATAATGTCATAGACTTAAAGTCATACCTATGAAGTCATAATGCATTGCAAGTGTTATTAGGGAATGTTGTGCTGTGTTTTCAAGCGCTTCAATGTGCTGCTCTGCAAGGTTTGGAGACAGCGGGTGCGTTCACGGAGATCAAGAGCAGACGGAGATCAAGAGCAGCCGCCGCAGGGGAGGGATACCATGGTAAATAGGTTACCTATTTACCTATTTTTGTTTTGGCGAACGGTTTTGGTGAGCAATAATGCAGGAAAGCAGCGAGCGGGATGGCGAGCTTGTCCTGCTGCTCCAACACAAGCTACCTTAAGAGCCGGTACGATGCGGGCAATGGGTGAAGTTCGTCAGGAGTACTGCATAAAAAAACGAGTGTGTTGTCGTGGCAGTTGGTGATCAAAGAAATAAAACAAAATAAAATCAATAAATAATAATGTCATAGACTTAAAGCCATACCTTTGAAGTCATAATGCATTGCAAGTGTTATTAGGGAATGTTGTGCTGTGTTTTCAAGCGCTTCAATGTGCTGCTCTGCAAGGTTTGGAGACAGCAGGTGCGTTCACGGAGATCAAGAGCAGCCGGCGCAAAACACAAGGCACCCAGGGGAGAGATACCATGGTAAATAGGTTACCGATTTACCTATTTTTGTTTCGGCGAACGGTTTCGGTGAGCAATAATGCAGGAAAGCAGCGGGCGGGATGGCGAGCTTGTCCTGCTGCTCCAACACAAGCTACCTTAAGAGCCGGTACGATGCGGGCAATGGGTGAAGTTCGTCAGGAGTACTGCATAAAAAAACGAGTGTGTTGTCGTGGCAGTTGGTGATCAAAGAAATAAAAGCCATACCTTTGAAGTCATAATGCATTGCAAGTGTTATTAGGGAATGTTGTGCTGTGTTTTCAAGCGCTTCAATGTGCTGCTCTGCAAGGTTTGGAGACAGCGCGTGCGTTCACGGAGATCAAGAGCAGCCGGAGATCAAGAGCAGCCGCCGCAGGGGAGGGATACCATGGTAAATAGGTTACCTATTTACCATGGTATCTCTCCCCTGGGTGCGTTGTGTTTTGGTGAGCAATAATGCAGGAAAGCAGCGGGCGGGATGGCGAGCTTGTCCTGCTGCTCCAACACAAGCTACCTTAAGAGCCGGTACGATGCGGGCAATGGGTGAAGTTCGTCAGGAGTACTGCATAAAAAAACGAGTGTGTTGTCGTGGCAGTTGGTGATCAAAGAAATAAAACAAAATAAAATCAATAAATAATAATGTCATAGACTTAAAGCCATACCTTTGAAGTCATAATGCATTGCAAGTGTTATTAGGGAATGTTGTGCTGTGTTTTCAAGCGCTTCAATGTGCTGCTCTGCAAGGTTTGGAGACAGCAGGTGCGTTCACGGAGATCAAGAGCAGCCGGCGCAAAACACAAGGCACCCAGGGGAGAGATACCATGGTAAATAGGTTACCGATTTACCTATTTTTGTTTCGGCGAACGGTTTCGGTGAGCAATAATGCAGGAAAGCAGCGGGCGGGATGGCGAGCTTGTCCTGCTGCTCCAACACAAGCTACCTTAAGAGCCGGTACGATGCGGGCAATGGGTGAAGTTCGTCAGGAGTACTGCATAAAAAAACGAGTGTGTTGTCGTGGCAGTTGGTGATCAAAGAAATAAAAGCCATACCTTTGAAGTCATAATGCATTGCAAGTGTTATTAGGGAATGTTGTGCTGTGTTTTCAAGCGCTTCAATGTGCTGCTCTGCAAGGTTTGGAGACAGCGCGTGCGTTCACGGAGATCAAGAGCAGCCGGAGATCAAGAGCAGCCGCCGCAGGGGAGGGATACCATGGTAAATAGGTTACCTATTTACCATGGTATCTCTCCCCTGGGTGCGTTGTGTTTTGGTGAGCAATAATGCAGGAAAGCAGCGGGCGGGATGGCGAGCTTGTCCTGCTGCTCCAACACAAGCTACCTTAAGAGCCGGTACGATGCGGGCAATGGGTGAAGTTCGTCAGGAGTACTGCATAAAAAAACGAGTGTGTTGTCGTGGCAGTTGGTGATCAAAGAAATAAAACAAAATAAAATCAATAAATAATAATGTCATAGACTTAAAGTCATACCTATGAAGTCATAATGCATTGCAAGTGTTATTAGGGAATGTTGTGCTGTGTTTTCAAGCGCTTCAATGTGCTGCTCTGCAAGGTTTGGAGACAGCGGGTGCGTTCACGGAGATCAAGAGCAGACGGAGATCAAGAGCAGCCGCCGCAGGGGAGGGATACCATGGTAAATAGGTTACCTATTTACCTATTTTTGTTTTGGCGAACGGTTTTGGTGAGCAATAATGCAGGAAAGCAGCGAGCGGGATGGCGAGCTTGTCCTGCTGCTCCAACACAAGCTACCTTAAGAGCCGGTACGATGCGGGCAATGGGTGAAGTTCGTCAGGAGTACTGCATAAAAAAACGAGTGTGTTGTCGTGGCAGTTGGTGATCAAAGAAATATAACAAAATAAAATCAATAAATAATAATGTCATAGACTTAAAGTCATACCTTTGAAGTCATAATGCATTACAAGTGTTATTAGGGAATGTTGTGCTGTGTTTTCAAGCGCTTCAATGTGCTGCTCTGCAAGGTTTGGAGACAGCTGGTGCGTTCACGGAGATCAAGAGCAGCCGGCGCAAAACACAAGGCACCCAGGGGAGAGATACCATGGTAAATAGGTTACCTATTTACCTATTTTTGTTTCGGCGAACGGTTTTGGTGAGCAATAATGCAGGAAAGCAGCGGGCGGGATGGCGAGCTTGTCCTGCTGCTCCAACACAAGCTACCTTAAGAGCCGGTACGATGCGGGCAATGGGTGAAGTTCGTCAGGAGTACTGCATAAAAAAACGAGTGTGTTGTCGTGGCAGTTGGTGATCAAAGAAATAAAACAAAATAAAATCAATAAATAATAATGTCATAGACTTAAAGTCATACCTTTGAAGTCATAATGCATTGCAAGTGTTATTAGGGAATGTTGTGCTGTGTTTTCAAGCGCTTCAATGTGCTGCTCTGCAAGGTTTGGAGACAGCGCGTGCGTTCACGGAGATCAAGAGCAGCCGGAGATCAAGAGCAGCCGCCGCAGGGGAGGGATACCATGGTAAATAGGTTACCTATTTACCATGGTATCTCTCCCCTGGGTGCGTTGTGTTTTGGTGAGCAATAATGCAGGAAAGCAGCGGGCGGGATGGCGAGCTTGTCCTGCTGCTCCAACACAAGCTACCTTAAGAGCCGGTACGATGCGGGCAATGGGTGAAGTTCGTCAGGAGTACTGCATAAAAAAACGAGTGTGTTGTCGTGGCAGTTGGTGATCAAAGAAATAAAACAAAATAAAATCAATAAATAATAATGTCATAGACTTAAAGCCATACCTTTGAAGTCATAATGCATTGCAAGTGTTATTAGGGAATGTTGTGCTGTGTTTTCAAGCGCTTCAATGTGCTGCTCTGCAAGGTTTGGAGACAGCAGGTGCGTTCACGGAGATCAAGAGCAGCCGGCGCAAAACACAAGGCACCCAGGGGAGAGATACCATGGTAAATAGGTTACCTATTTACCTATTTTTGTTTCGGCGAACGGTTTTGGTGAGCAATAATGCAGGAAAGCAGCGGGCGGGATGGCGAGCTTGTCCTGCTGCTCCAACACAAGCTACCTTAAGAGCCGGTACGATGCGGGCAATGGGTGAAGTTCGTCAGGAGTACTGCATAAAAAAACGAGTGTGTTGTCGTGGCAGTTGGTGATCAAAGAAATAAAACAAAATAAAATCAATAAAAAATAATGTCATAGACTTAAAGCCATACCTTTGAAGTCATAATGCATTGCAAGTGTTATTAGGGAATGTTGTGCTGTGTTTTCAAGCGCTTCAATGTGCTGCTCTGCAAGGTTTGGAGACAGCAGGTGCGTTCACGGAGATAAAGAGCAGCCGGCGCAAAACACAAGGCACCCAGGGGAGAGATACCATGGTAAATAGGTTACCTATTTACCTATTTTTGTTTCGGCGAACGGTTTTGGTGAGCAATAATGCAGGAAAGCAGCGGGCGGGATGGCGAGCTTGTCCTGCTGCTCCAACACAAGCTACCTTAAGAGCCGGTACGATGCGGGCAATGGGTGAAGTTCGTCAGGAGTACTGCATAAAAAAACGAGTGTGTTGTCGTGGCAGTTGGTGATCAAAGAAATAAAACAAAATAAAATCAATAAATAATAATGTCATAGACTTAAAGTCATACCTATGAAGTCATAATGCATTGCAAGTGTTATTAGGGAATGTTGTGCTGTGTTTTCAAGCGCTTCAATGTGCTGCTCTGCAAGGTTTGGAGACAGCGGGTGCGTTCACGGAGATCAAGAGCAGACGGAGATCAAGAGCAGCCGCCGCAGGGGAGGGATACCATGGTAAATAGGTTACCTATTTACCATGGTATCTCTCCCCTGGGTGCGTTGTGTTTTGGTGAGCAATAATGCAGGAAAGCAGCGGGCGGGATGGCGAGCTTGTCCTGCTGCTCCAACACAAGCTACCTTAAGAGCCGGTACGATGCGGGCAATGGGTGAAGTTCGTCAGGAGTACTGCATAAAAAAACGAGTGTGTTGTCGTGGCAGTTGGTGATCAAAGAAATAAAACAAAATAAAATCAATAAATAATAATGTCATAGACTTAAAGTCATACCTTTGAAGTCATAATGCATTACAAGTGTTATTAGGGAATGTTGTGCTGTGTTTTCAAGCGCTTCAATGTGCTGCTCTGCAAGGTTTGGAGACAGCTGGTGCGTTCACGGAGATCAAGAGCAGCCGGCGCAAAACACAAGGCACCCAGGGGAGAGATACCATGGTAAATAGGTTACCTATTTACCTATTTTTGTTTCGGCGAACGGTCTTGGTGAGCAATAATGCAGGAAAGCAGCGGGCGGGATGGCGAGCTTGTCCTGCTGCTCCAACACAAGCTACCTTAAGAGCCGGTACGATGCGGGCAATGGGTGAAGTTCGTCAGGAGTACTGCATAAAAAAACGAGTGTGTTGTCGTGGCAGTTGGTGATCAAAGAAATAAAACAAAATAAAATCAATAAATAATAATGTCATAGACTTAAAGCCATACCTTTGAAGTCATAATGCATTGCAAGTGTTATTAGGGAATGTTGTGCTGTGTTTTCAAGCGCTTCAATGTGCTGCTCTGCAAGGTTTGGAGACAGCAGGTGCGTTCACGGAGATCAAGAGCAGCCGGCGCAAAACACAAGGCACCCAGGGGAGAGATACCATGGTAAATAGGTTACCTATTTACCTATTTTTGTTTCGGCGAACGGTTTTGGTGAGCAATAATGCAGGAAAGCAGCGGGGGGGATGGCGAGCTTGTCCTGCTGCTCCAACACAAGCTACCTTAAGAGCCGGTACGATGCGGGCAATGGGTGAAGTTCGTCAGGAGTACTGCATAAAAAAACGAGTGTGTTGTCGTGGCAGTTGGTGATCAAAGAAATAAAAGCCATACCTTTGAAGTCATAATGCATTGCAAGTGTTATTAGGGAATGTTGTGCTGTGTTTTCAAGCGCTTCAATGTGCTGCTCTGCAAGGTTTGGAGACAGCGCGTGCGTTCACGGAGATCAAGAGCAGCCGGAGATCAAGAGCAGCCGCCGCAGGGGAGGGATACCATGGTAAATAGGTTACCTATTTACCATGGTATCTCTCCCCTGGGTGCGTTGTGTTTTGGTGAGCAATAATGCAGGAAAGCAGCGGGCGGGATGGCGAGCTTGTCCTGCTGCTCCAACACAAGATACCTTAAGAGCCGGTACGATGCGGGCAATGGGTGAAGTTCGTCAGGAGTACTGCATAAATAAACGAGTGTGTTGTCGTGGCAGTTGGTGATCAAAGAAATAAAACAAAATAAAATCAATAAATAATAATGTCATAGACTTAAAGCCATACCTTTGAAGTCATAATGCATTGCAAGTGTTATTAGGGAATGTTGTGCTGTGTTTTCAAGCGCTTCAATGTGCTGCTCTGCAAGGTTTGGAGACAGCAGATGCGTTCACGGAGATCAAGAGCTGCCGGCGCAAAACACAAGGCACCCAGGGGAGAGATACCATGGTAAATAGGTTACCTATTTACCTATTTTTGTTTTGGCGAACGGTTTTGGTGAGCAATAATGCAGGAAAGCAGCGAGCGGGATGGCGAGCTTGTCCTGCTGCTCCAACACAAGCTACCTTAAGAGCCGGTACGATGCGGGCAATGGGTGAAGTTCGTCAGGAGTACTGCATAAAAAAACGAGAGTGTTGTCGTGGCAGTTGGTGATCAAAGAAATAAAACAAAATAAAATCAATAAATAATAATGTCATAGACTTAAAGTCATACCTTTGAAGTCATAATGCATTACAAGTGTTATTAGGGAATGTTGTGCTGTGTTTTCAAGCGCTTCAATGTGCTGCTCTGCAAGGTTTGGAGACAGCTGGTGCGTTCACGTAGATCAAGAGCAGCCGGCGCAAAACACAAGGCACCCAGGGGAGAGATACCATGGTAAATAGGTTACCTATTTACCTATTTTTGTTTCGGCGAACGGTTTTGGTGAGCAATAATGCAGGAAAGCAGCGGGCGGGATGGCGAGCTTGTCCTGCTGCTCCAACACAAGCTACCTTAAGAGCCGGTACGATGCGGGCAATGGGTGAAGTTCGTCAGGAGTACTGCATAAAAAAACGAGTGTGTTGTCGTGGCAGTTGGTGATCAAAGAAATAAAACAAAATAAAATCAATAAATAATAATGTCATAGACTTAAAGTCATACCTTTGAAGTCATAATGCATTGCAAGTGTTATTAGGGAATGTTGTGCTGTGTTTTCAAGCGCTTCAATGTGCTGCTCTGCAAGGTTTGGAGACAGCGCGTGCGTTCACGGAGATCAAGAGCAGCCGGAGATCAAGAGCAGCCGCCGCAGGGGAGGGATACCATGGTAAATAGGTTACCTATTTACCATGGTATCTCTCCCCTGGGTGCGTTGTGTTTTGGTGAGCAATAATGCAGGAAAGCAGCGGGCGGGATGGCGAGCTTGTCCTGCTGCTCCAACACAAGCTACCTTAAGAGCCGGTACGATGCGGGCAATGGGTGAAGTTCGTCAGGAGTACTGCATAAATAAACGAGTGTGTTGTCGTGGCAGTTGGTGATCAAAGAAATAAAACAAAATAAAATCAATAAATAATAATGTCATAGACTTAAAGCCATACCTTTGAAGTCATAATGCATTACAAGTGTTATTAGGGAATGTTGTGCTGTGTTTTCAAGCGCTTCAATGTGCTGCTCTGCAAGGTTTGGAGACAGCAGGTGCGTTCACGGAGATCAAGAGCAGCCGGCGCAAAACACAAGGCACCCAGGGGAGAGATACCATGGTAAATAGGTTACCGATTTACCTATTTTTGTTTCGGCGAACGGTTTCGGTGAGCAATAATGCAGGAAAGCAGCGGGCGGGATGGCGAGCTTGTCCTGCTGCTCCAACACAAGCTACCTTAAGAGCCGGTACGATGCGGGCAATGGGTGAAGTTCGTCAGGAGTACTGCATAAAAAAACGAGTGTGTTGTCGTGGCAGTTGGTGATCAAAGAAATAAAAGCCATACCTTTGAAGTCATAATGCATTGCAAGTGTTATTAGGGAATGTTGTGCTGTGTTTTCAAGCGCTTCAATGTGCTGCTCTGCAAGGTTTGGAGACAGCGCGTGCGTTCACGGAGATCAAGAGCAGCCGGAGATCAAGAGCAGCCGCCGCAGGGGAGGGATACCATGGTAAATAGGTTACCTATTTACCATGGTATCTCTCCCCTGGGTGCGTTGTGTTTTGGTGAGCAATAATGCAGGAAAGCAGCGGGCGGGATGGCGAGCTTGTCCTGCTGCTCCAACACAAGCTACCTTAAGAGCCGGTACGATGCGGGCAATGGGTGAAGTTCGTCAGGAGTACTGCATAAAAAAACGAGTGTGTTGTCGTGGCAGTTGGTGATCAAAGAAATAAAACAAAATAAAATCAATAAATAATAATGTCATAGACTTAAAGCCATACCTTTGAAGTCATAATGCATTGCAAGTGTTATTAGGGAATGTTGTGCTGTGTTTTCAAGTGCTTCAATGTGCTGCTCTGCAAGGTTTGGAGACAGCAGGTGAGTTCACGGAGATAAAGAGCAGCTGGCGCAAAACACAAGGCACCCAGGGGAGAGATACCATGGTAAATAGGTTACCTATTTACCATGGTATCTCTCCCCTGGGTGCGTTGTGTTTTGGTGAGCAATAATGCAGGAAAGCAGCGGGCGGGATGGCGAGCTTGTCCTGCTGCTCCAACACAAGCTACCTTAAGAGCCGGTACGATGCAGGCAATGGGTGAAGTTCGTCAGGAGTACTGCATAAATAAACGAGTGTGTTGTCGTGGCAGTTGGTGATCAAAGAAATAAAACAAAATAAAATCAATAAATAATAATGTCATAGACTTAAAGTCATACCTTTGAAGTCATAATGCATTACAAGTGTTATTAGGGAATGTTGTGCTGTGTTTTCAAGCGCTTCAATGTGCTGCTCTGCAAGGTTTGGAGACAGCAGGTGCGTTCACGGAGATCAAGAGCAGCCGGCGCAAAACACAAGGCACCCAGGGGAGAGATACCATGGTAAATAGGTTACCGATTTACCTATTTTTGTTTCGGCGAACGGTTTCGGTGAGCAATAATGCAGGAAAGCAGCGGGCGGGATGGCGAGCTTGTCCTGCTGCTCCAACACAAGCTACCTTAAGAGCCGGTACGATGCGGGCAATGGGTGAAGTTCGTCAGGAGTACTGCATAAAAAAACGAGTGTGTTGTCGTGGCAGTTGGTGATCAAAGAAATAAAAGCCATACCTTTGAAGTCATAATGCATTGCAAGTGTTATTAGGGAATGTTGTGCTGTGTTTTCAAGCGCTTCAATGTGCTGCTCTGCAAGGTTTGGAGACAGCGCGTGCGTTCACGGAGATCAAGAGCAGCCGGAGATCAAGAGCAGCCGCCGCAGGGGAGGGATACCATGGTAAATAGGTTACCTATTTACCATGGTATCTCTCCCCTGGGTGCGTTGTGTTTTGGTGAGCAATAATGCAGGAAAGCAGCGGGCGGGATGGCGAGCTTGTCCTGCTGCTCCAACACAAGCTACCTTAAGAGCCGGTACGATGCGGGCAATGGGTGAAGTTCGTCAGGAGTACTGCATAAATAAACGAGTGTGTTGTCGTGGCAGTTGGTGATCAAAGAAATAAAACAAAATAAAATCAATAAATAATAATGTCATAGACTTAAAGCCATACCTTTGAAGTCATAATGCATTGCAAGTGTTATTAGGGAATGTTGTGCTGTGTTTTCAAGCGCTTCAATGTGCTGCTCTGCAAGGTTTGGAGACAGCAGGTGCGTTCACGGAGATCAAGAGCAGCCGGCGCAAAACACAAGGCACCCAGGGGAGAGATACCATGGTAAATAGGTTACCTATTTACCTATTTTTGTTTCGGCGAACGGTTTTGGTGAGCAATAATGCAGGAAAGCAGCGAGCGGGATGGCGAGCTTGTCCTGCTGCTCCAACACAAGCTACCTTAAGAGCCGGTACGATGCGGGCAATGGGTGAAGTTCGTCAGGAGTACTGCATAAAAAAACGAGTGTGTTGTCGTGGCAGTTGGTGATCAAAGAAATAAAACAAAATAAAATCAATAAATAATAATGTCATAGACTTAAAGTCATACCTTTGAAGTCATAATGCATTACAAGTGTTATTAGGGAATGTTGTGCTGTGTTTTCAAGCGCTTCAATGTGCTGCTCTGCAAGGTTTGGAGACAGCTGGTGCGTTCACGGAGATCAAGAGCAGCCGGCGCAAAACACAAGGCACCCAGGGGAGAGATACCATGGTAAATAGGTTACCTATTTAGCTATTTTTGTTTCGGCGAACGGTTTTGGTGAGCAATAATGCAGGAAAGCAGCGGGCGGGATGGCGAGCTTGTCCTGCTGCTCCAACACAAGCTACCTTAAGAGCCGGTACGATGCGGGCAATGGGTGAAGTTCGTCAGGAGTACTGCATAAAAAAAACGAGTGTGTTGTCGTAGCAGTTGGTGATCAAAGAAATAAAACAAAATAAAATCAATAAATAATAATGTCATAGACTTAAAGCCATACCTTTGAAGTCATAATGCATTGCAAGTGTTATTAGGGAATGTTGTGCTGTGTTTTCAAGCGCTTCAATGTGCTGCTCTGCAAGGTTTGGAGACAGCGGGTGCGTTCACGGAGATCAAGAGCAGCCGGAGATCAAGAGCAGCCGCCGCAGGGGAGGGATACCATGGTAAATAGGTTACCTATTTACCATGGTATCTCTCCCCTGGGTGCGTTGTGTTTTGGTGAGCAATAATGCAGGAAAGCAGCGGGCGGGATGGCGAGCTTGTCCTGCTGCTCCAACACAAGCTACCTTAAAGCCGGTACGATGCGGGCAATGGGTGAAGTTCGTCAGGAGTACTGCATAAAAAAACGAGTGTGTTGTCGTGGCAGTTGGTGATCAAAGAAATAAAACAAAATAAAATCAATAAATAATAATGTCATAGACTTAAAGTCATACCTTTGAAGTCATAATGCATTACAAGTGTTATTAGGGAATGTTGTGCTGTGTTTTCAAGCGCTTCAATGTGCTGCTCTGCAAGGTTTGGAGACAGCTGGTGCGTTCACGGAGATCAAGAGCAGCCGGCGCAAAACACAAGGCACCCAGGGGAGAGATACCATGGTAAATAGGTTACCTATTTACCTATTTTTGTTTCGGCGAACGGTTTTGGTGAGCAATAATGCTGGAAAGCAGCGGGCGGGATGGCGAGCTTGTCCTGCTGCTCCAACACAAGCTATCTTAAGAGCCGGTACGATGCGGGCAATGGGTGAAGTTCGTCAGGAGTACTGCATAAAAAAACGAGTGTGTTGTCGTGGCAGTTGGTGATCAAAGAAATAAAACAAAATAAAATCAATAAATAATAATGTCATAGACTTAAAGTCATACCTTTGAAGTCATAATGCATTACAAGTGTTATTAGGGAATGTTGTGCTGTGTTTTCAAGCGCTTCAATGTGCTGCTCTGCAAGGTTTGGAGACAGCTGGTGCGTTCACGGAGATCAAGAGCAGCCGGCGCAAAACACAAGGCACCCAGGGGAGAGATACCATGGTAAATAGGTTACCTATTTAGCTATTTTTGTTTCGGCGAACGGTTTTGGTGAGCAATAATGCAGGAAAGCAGCGGGCGGGATGGCGAGCTTGTCCTGCTGCTCCAACACAAGCTACCTTAAGAGCCGGTACGATGCGGGCAATGGGTGAAGTTCGTCAGGAGTACTGCATAAAAAAAACGAGTGTGTTGTCGTAGCAGTTGGTGATCAAAGAAATAAAACAAAATAAAATCAATAAATAATAATGTCATAGACTTAAAGCCATACCTTTGAAGTCATAATGCATTGCAAGTGTTATTAGGGAATGTTGTGCTGTGTTTTCAAGCGCTTCAATGTGCTGCTCTGCAAGGTTTGGAGACAGCGGGTGCGTTCACGGAGATCAAGAGCAGCCGGAGATCAAGAGCAGCCGCCGCAGGGGAGGGATACCATGGTAAATAGGTTACCTATTTACCATGGTATCTCTCCCCTGGGTGCGTTGTGTTTTGGTGAGCAATAATGCAGGAAAGCAGCGGGCGGGATGGCGAGCTTGTCCTGCTGCTCCAACACAAGCTACCTTAAGAGCCGGTACGATGCGGGCAATGGGTGAAGTTCGTCAGGAGTACTGCATAAAAAAACGAGTGTGTTGTCGTGGCAGTTGGTGATCAAAGAAATAAAACAAAATAAAATCAATAAATAATAATGTCATAGACTTAAAGCCATACCTTTGAAGTCATAATGCATTGCAAGTGTTTTTAGGGAATGTTGTGCTGTGTTTTCAAGCGCTTCAATGTGCTGCTCTGCAAGGTTTGGAGACAGCAGGTGCGTTCACGGAGATCAAGAGCAGCCGGCGCAAAACACA
Source organism: Acipenser ruthenus (assembly GCF_902713425.1). Lineage (NCBI taxonomy): Eukaryota > Metazoa > Chordata > Actinopteri > Acipenseriformes > Acipenseridae > Acipenser > Acipenser ruthenus. The sequence goes on along the minus strand of NW_026708197.1, from coordinate 74,233 downwards.
AGGCACCCAGGGGAGAGATACCATGGTAAATAGGTTACCTATTTAGCTATTTTTGTTTCGGCGAACGGTTTTGGTGAGCAATAATGCAGGAAAGCAGCGGGCGGGATGGCGAGCTTGTCCTGCTGCTCCAACACAAGCTACCTTAAGAGCCGGTACGATGCGGGCAATGGTTGAAGTTCGTCAGGAGTACTGCATAAAAAAACGAGTGTGTTGTCGTGGCAGTTGGTGATCAAAGAAATAAAACAAAATAAAATCAATAAATAATAATGTCATAGACTTAAAGTCATACCTATGAAGTCATAATGCATTGCAAGTGTTATTAGGGAATGTTGTGCTGTGTTTTCAAGCGCTTCAATGTGCTGCTCTGCAAGGTTTGGAGACAGCGGGTGCGTTCACGGAGATCAAGAGCAGCCGGAGATCAAGAGCAGCCGCCGCAGGGGAGGGATACCATGGTAAATAGGTTACCTATTTACCTATTTTTGTTTCGGCGAACGGTTAGGTAGGATAGGTTACCTATTTACCATGGTATCTCTCCCCTGGGTGCGTTGTGTTTTCGTGAGCAATAATGCAGGAAAGCAGCTGGCGGGATTGCGAGCTTGTCCTGCTGCTCCAACACAAGCTACCTTAAGAGCCGGTACGATGCGGGCAATGGGTGAAGTTCGTCAGGAGTACTGCATAAAAAAACGAGTGTGTTGTCGTGGCAGTTGGTGATCAAAGAAATAAAACAAAATAAAATCAATAAAAAATAATGTCATAGACTTAAAGTCATACCTTTGAAGTCATAATGCATTACAAGTGTTATTAGGGAATGTTGTGCTGTGTTTTCAAGCGCTTCAATGTGCTGCTCTGCAAGGTTTGGAGACAGCAGGTGCGTTCACGGAGATCAAGAGCAGCCGGCGCAAAACACAAGGCACCCAGGGGAGAGATACCATGGTAAATAGGTTACCTATTTACCTATTTTTGTTTCGGCGAACGGTTTTGGTGAGCAATAATGCAGGAAAGCAGCGGGCGGGATGGCGAGCTTGTCCTGCTGCTCCAACACAAGCTACCTTAAGAGCCGGTACGATGCGGGCAATGGGTGAAGTTCGTCAGGAGTACTGCATAAAAACGAGTGTGTTGTCGTGGCAGTTGGTGATCAAAGAAATAAAAGCCATACCTTTGAAGTCATAATGCATTGCAAGTGTTATTAGGGAATGTTGTGCTGTGTTTTCAAGCGCTTCAATGTGCTGCTCTGCAAGGTTTGGAGACAGCGCGTGCGTTCACGGAGATCAAGAGCAGCCGGAGATCAAGAGCAGCCGCCGCAGGGGAGGGATACCATGGTAAATAGGTTACCTATTTACCATGGTTTCTCTCCCCTGGGTGCGTTGTGTTTTGGTGAGCAATAATGCAGGAAAGCAGCGGGCGGGATGGCGAGCTTGTCCTGCTGCTCCAACACAAGCTACCTTAAGAGCCGGTACGATGCGGGCAATGGGTGAAGTTCGTCAGGAGTAGTGCATAAAAAAACGAGTGTGTTGTCGTGGCAGTTGGTGATCAAAGAAATAAAACAAAATAAAATCAATAAATAATAATGTCATAGACCTAAAGCCATACCTTTGAAGTCATAATGCATTGCAAGTGTTATTAGGGAATGTTGTGCTGTGTTTTCAAGCGCTTCAATGTGCTGCTCTGCAAGGTTTGGAGACAGCGGGTGCGTTCACGGAGATCAAGAGCAGCCGGCGCAAAACACAAGGCACCCAGGGGAGAGATACCATGGTAAATAGGTTACCTATTTACCTATTTTTGTTTCGGCGAACGGTTTTGGTGAGCAATAATGCAGGAAAGCAGCGGGCGGGATGGCGAGCTTGTCCTGCTGCTCCAACACAAGCTACCTTAAGAGCCGGTACGATGCGGGCAATGGGTGAAGTTCGTCAGGAGTACTGCATAAAAAAACGAGTGTGTTGTCGTGGCAGTTGGTGATCAAAGAAATAAAACAAAATAAAATCAATAAATAATAATGTCATAGACTTAAAGCCATACCTTTGAAGTCATAATGCATTGCAAGTGTTTTTAGGGAATGTTGTGCTGTGTTTTCAAGCGCTTCAATGTGCTGCTCTGCAAGGTTTGGAGACAGCAGGTGCGTTCACGGAGATCAAGAGCAGCCGGCGCAAAACACAAGGCACCCAGGGGAGAGATACCATGGTAAATAGGTTACCTATTTAGCTATTTTTGTTTCGGCGAACGGTTTTGGTGAGCAATAATGCAGGAAAGCAGCGGGCGGGATGGCGAGCTTGTCCTGCTGCTCCAACACAAGCTACCTTAAGAGCCGGTACGATGCGGGCAATGGTTGAAGTTCGTCAGGAGTACTGCATAAAAAAACGAGTGTGTTGTCGTGGCAGTTGGTGATCAAAGAAATAAAACAAAATAAAATCAATAAATAATAATGTCATAGACTTAAAGTCATACCTATGAAGTCATAATGCATTGCAAGTGTTATTAGGGAATGTTGTGCTGTGTTTTCAAGCGCTTCAATGTGCTGCTCTGCAAGGTTTGGAGACAGCGGGTGCGTTCACGGAGATCAAGAGCAGCCGGAGATCAAGAGCAGCCGCCGCAGGGGAGGGATACCATGGTAAATAGGTTACCTATTTACCTATTTTTGTTTCGGCGAACGGTTAGGTAGGATAGGTTACCTATTTACCATGGTATCTCTCCCCTGGGTGCGTTGTGTTTTCGTGAGCAATAATGCAGGAAAGCAGCTGGCGGGATGGCGAGCTTGTCCTGCTGCTCCAACACAAGCTACCTTAAGAGCCGGTACGATGCGGGCAATGGGTGAAGTTCGTCAGGAGTACTGCATAAAAAAACGAGTGTGTTGTCGTGGCAGTTGGTGATCAAAGAAATAAAACAAAATAAAATCAATAAAAAATAATGTCATAGACTTAAAGTCATACCTTTGAAGTCATAATGCATTACAAGTGTTATTAGGGAATGTTGTGCTGTGTTTTCAAGCGCTTCAATGTGCTGCTCTGCAAGGTTTGGAGACAGCAGGTGCGTTCACGGAGATCAAGAGCAGCCGGCGCAAAACACAAGGCACCCAGGGGAGAGATACCATGGTAAATAGGTTACCTATTTACCTATTTTTGTTTCGGCGAACGGTTTTGGTGAGCAATAATGCAGGAAAGCAGCGGGCGGGATGGCGAGCTTGTCCTGCTGCTCCAACACAAGCTACCTTAAGAGCCGGTACGATGCGGGCAATGGGTGAAGTTCGTCAGGAGTACTGCATAAAAACGAGTGTGTTGTCGTGGCAGTTGGTGATCAAAGAAATAAAAGCCATACCTTTGAAGTCATAATGCATTGCAAGTGTTATTAGGGAATGTTGTGCTGTGTTTTCAAGCGCTTCAATGTGCTGCTCTGCAAGGTTTGGAGACAGCGCGTGCGTTCACGGAGATCAAGAGCAGCCGGAGATCAAGAGCAGCCGCCGCAGGGGAGGGATACCATGGTAAATAGGTTACCTATTTACCATGGTTTCTCTCCCCTGGGTGCGTTGTGTTTTGGTGAGCAATAATGCAGGAAAGCAGCGGGCGGGATGGCGAGCTTGTCCTGCTGCTCCAACACAAGCTACCTTAAGAGCCGGTACGATGCGGGCAATGGGTGAAGTTCGTCAGGAGTAGTGCATAAAAAAACGAGTGTGTTGTCGTGGCAGTTGGTGATCAAAGAAATAAAACAAAATAAAATCAATAAATAATAATGTCATAGACCTAAAGCCATACCTTTGAAGTCATAATGCATTGCAAGTGTTATTAGGGAATGTTGTGCTGTGTTTTCAAGCGCTTCAATGTGCTGCTCTGCAAGGTTTGGAGACAGCGGGTGCGTTCACGGAGATCAAGAGCAGCCGGCGCAAAACACAAGGCACCCAGGGGAGAGATACCATGGTAAATAGGTTACCTATTTACCTATTTTTGTTTCGGCGAACGGTTTTGGTGAGCAATAATGCAGGAAAGCAGCGGGCGGGATGGCGAGCTTGTCCTGCTGCTCCAACACAAGCTACCTTAAGAGCCGGTACGATGCGGGCAATGGGTGAAGTTCGTCAGGAGTACTGCATAAAAAAACGAGTGTGTTGTCGTGGCAGTTGGTGATCAAAGAAATAAAACAAAATAAAATCAATAAATAATAATGTCATAGACTTAAAGCCATACCTTTGAAGTCATAATGCATTGCAAGTGTTTTTAGGGAATGTTGTGCTGTGTTTTCAAGCGCTTCAATGTGCTGCTCTGCAAGGTTTGGAGACAGCAGGTGCGTTCACGGAGATCAAGAGCAGCCGGCGCAAAACACAAGGCACCCAGGGGAGAGATACCATGGTAAATAGGTTACCTATTTAGCTATTTTTGTTTCGGCGAACGGTTTTGGTGAGCAATAATGCAGGAAAGTAGCGGGCGGGATGGCGAGCTTGTCCTGCTGCTCCAACACAAGCTACCTTAAGAGCCGGTACGATGCGGGCAATGGTTGAAGTTCGTCAGGAGTACTGCATAAAAAAACGAGTGTGTTGTCGTGGCAGTTGGTGATCAAAGAAATAAAACAAAATAAAATCAATAAATAATAATGTCATAGACTTAAAGTCATACCTATGAAGTCATAATGCATTGCAAGTGTTATTAGGGAATGTTGTGCTGTGTTTTCAAGCGCTTCAATGTGCTGCTCTGCAAGGTTTGGAGACAGCGGGTGCGTTCACGGAGATCAAGAGCAGCCGGAGATCAAGAGCAGCCGCCGCAGGGGAGGGATACCATGGTAAATAGGTTACCTATTTACCTATTTTTGTTTCGGCGAACGGTTAGGTAGGATAGGTTACCTATTTACCATGGTATCTCTCCCCTGGGTGCGTTGTGTTTTCGTGAGCAATAATGCAGGAAAGCAGCTGGCGGGATGGCGAGCTTGTCCTGCTGCTCCAACACAAGCTACCTTAAGAGCCGATACGATGCGGGCAATGGGTGAAGTTCGTCAGGAGTACTGCATAAAAAAACGAGTGTGTTGTCGTGGCAGTTGGTGATCAAAGAAATAAAACAAAATAAAATCAATAAAAAATAATGTCATAGACTTAAAGTCATACCTTTGAAGTCATAATGCATTACAAGTGTTATTAGGGAATGTTGTGCTGTGTTTTCAAGCGCTTCAATGTGCTGCTCTGCAAGGTTTGGAGACAGCAGGTGCGTTCACGGAGATCAAGAGCAGCCGGCGCAAAACACAAGGCACCCAGGGGAGAGATACCATGGTAAATAGGTTACCTATTTACCTATTTTTGTTTCGGCGAACGGTTTTGGTGAGCAATAATGCAGGAAAGCAGCGGGCGGGATGGCGAGCTTGTCCTGCTGCTCCAACACAAGCTACCTTAAGAGCCGGTACGATGCGGGCAATGGGTGAAGTTCGTCAGGAGTACTGCATAAAAACGAGTGTGTTGTCGTGGCAGTTGGTGATCAAAGAAATAAAAGCCATACCTTTGAAGTCATAATGCATTGCAAGTGTTATTAGGGAATGTTGTGCTGTGTTTTCAAGCGCTTCAATGTGCTGCTCTGCAAGGTTTGGAGACAGCGCGTGCGTTCACGGAGATCAAGAGCAGCCGGAGATCAAGAGCAGCCGCCGCAGGGGAGGGATACCATGGTAAATAGGTTACCTATTTACCATGGTTTCTCTCCCCTGGGTGCGTTGTGTTTTGGTGAGCAATAATGCAGGAAAGCAGCGGGCGGGATGGCGAGCTTGTCCTGCTGTTCCAACACAAGCTACCTTAAGAGCCGGTACGATGCGGGCAATGGGTGAAGTTCGTCAGGAGTAGTGCATAAAAAAACGAGTGTGTTGTCGTGGCAGTTGGTGATCAAAGAAATAAAACAAAATAAAATCAATAAATAATAATGTCATAGACCTAAAGCCATACCTTTGAAGTCATAATGCATTGCAAGTGTTATTAGGGAATGTTGTGCTGTGTTTTCAAGCGCTTCAATGTGCTGCTCTGCAAGGTTTGGAGACAGCGGGTGCGTTCACGGAGATCAAGAGCAGCCGGCGCAAAACACAAGGCACCCAGGGGAGAGATACCATGGTAAATAGGTTACCTATTTACCTATTTTTGTTTCGGCGAACGGTTTTGGTGAGCAATAATGCAGGAAAGCAGCGGGCGGGATGGCGAGCTTGTCCTGCTGCTCCAACACAAGCTACCTTAAGAGCCGGTACGATGCGGGCAATGGGTGAAGTTCGTCAGGAGTACTGCATAAAAAAACAAGTGTGTTGTCGTGGCAGTTGGTGATCAAAGAAATAAAACAAAATAAAATCAATAAATAATAATGTCATAGACTTAAAGCCATACCTTTGAAGTCATAATGCATTACAAGTGTTATTAGGGAATGTTGTGCTGTGTTTTCAAGCGCTTCAATGTGCTGCTCTGCAAGGTTTGGAGATAGCTGGTGCGTTCACGGAGATCAAGAGCAGCCGGCGCAAAACACAAGGCACCCAGGGGAGAGATACCATGGTAAATAGGTTACCTATTTACCTATTTTTGTTTCGGCGAACGGTTTTGGTGAGCAATAATGCAGGAAAGCAGCGGGCGGGATGGAGAGCTTGTCCTGCTGCTCCAACACAAGCTACCTTAAGAGCCGGTACGATGCGGGCAATGGGTGAAGTTCGTCAGGAGTACTGCATAAAAAAACGAGTGTGTTGTCGTGGCAGTTGGTGATCAAAGAAATAAAACAAAATAAAATCAATAAATAATAATGTCATAGACTTAAAGTCATACCTTTGAAGTCATAATGCATTGCAAGTGTTATTAGAGAATGTTGTGCTGTGTTTTCAAGCGCTTCAATGTGCTGCTCTGCAAGGTTTGGAGACAGCGGGTGCGTTCACGGAGATCAAGAGCAGCCGGAGATCAAGAGCAGCCGCCGCAGGGGAGGGATACCATGGTAAATAGGTTACCTATTTACCTATTTTTGTTTCGGCGAACGGTTAGGTAGGATAGGTTACCTATTTACCATGGTATCTCTCCCCTGGGTGCGTTGTGTTTTGGTGAGCAATAATGCAGGAAAGCAGCGGGCGGGATGGCGAGCTTGTCCTGCTGCTCCAACACAAGCTACCTTAAGAGCCGGTACGATGCGGGCAATGGGTGAAGTTCGTCAGGAGTACTGCATAAAAAAACGAGTGTGTTGTCGTGGCAGTTGGTGATCAAAGAAATAAAACAAAATAAAATCAATACAAAATAATGTCATAGACTTAAAGTCATACCTTTGAAGTCATAATACATTACAAGTGTTATTAGGGAATGTTGTGCTGTGTTTTCAAGCGCTTCAATGTGCTGCTCTGCAAGGTTTGGAGACAGCAGGTGCGTTCACGGAGATCAAGACCAGCCGGCGCAAAACACAAGGCACCCAGGGGAGAGATACCATGGTAAATAGGTTACCTATTTACTTATTTTTGTTTCGGCGAACGGTTTTGGTGAGCAATAATGCAGGAAAGCAGCGGGCGGGATGGCGAGCTTGTCCTGCTGCTCCAACACAAGCTACCTTAAGAGCCGGTACGATGCGGGCAATGGGTGAAGTTCGTCAGGAGTACTGCATAAAAAAACTAGTGTGTTGTCGTGGCAGTTGGTGATCAAAGAAATAAAACAAAATAAAATCAATAAAAAATAATGTCATAGACTTAAAGTCATACCTTTGAAGTCATAATGCATTACAAGTGTTATTAGGGAATGTTGTGCTGTGTTTTCAAGCGCTTCAATGTGCTGCTCTGCAAGGTTTGGAGACAGCAGGTGCGTTCACGGAGATCAAGAGCAGCCGGCGCAAAACACAAGGCACCCAGGGGAGAGATACCATGGTAAATAGGTTACCTATTTACCTATTTTTGTTTCGGCGAACGGTTTTGGTGAGCAATAATGCAGGAAAGCAGCGGGCGGGATGGCGAGCTTGTCCTGCTGCTCCAACACAAGCTACCTTAAGAGCCGGTACGATGCGGGCAATGGGTGAAGTTCGTCAGGAGTACTGCATAAAAAAACGAGTGTGTTGTCGTGGCAGTTGGTGATCAAAGAAATAAAACAAAATAAAATCAATAAATAATAATGTCATAGACTTAAAGTCATACCTTTGAAGTCATAATGCATTACAAGTGTTATTAGGGAATGTTGTGCTGTGTTTTCAAGCGCTTCAATGTGCTGCTCTGCAAGGTTTGGAGACAGCTGGTGCGTTCACGGAGATCAAGAGCAGCCGGCGCAAAACACAAGGCACCCAGGGGAGAGATACCATGGTAAATAGGTTACCTATTTACCTATTTTTGTTTCGGCGAACGGTTTTGGTGAGCAATAATGCAGGAAAGCAGCGGGCGGGATGGCGAGCTTGTCCTGCTGCTCCAACACAAGCTACCTTAAGAGCCGGTACGATGCGGGCAATGGGTGAAGTTCGTCAGGAGTAGTGCATAAAAAAACGAGTGTGTTGTCGTGGCAGTTGGTGATCAAAGAAATAAAAGCCATACCTTTGAAGTCATAATGCATTGCAAGTGTTATTAGGGAATGTTGTGCTGTGCTTTCAAGCGCTTCAATGTGCTGCTCTGCAAGGTTTGGAGACAGCGCGTGCGTTCACGGAGATCAAGAGCAGCCGGAGATCAAGAGCAGCCGCCGCAGGGGAGGGATACCATGGTAAATAGGTTACCTATTTACCATGGTATCTCTCCCCTGGGTGCGTTGTGTTTTGGTGAGCAATAATGCAGGAAAGCAGCGGGCGGGATGGCGAGCTTGTCCTGCTGCTCCAACACAAGCTACCTTAAAGCCGGTACGATGCGGGCAATGGGTGAAGTTCGTCAGGAGTACTGCATAAAAAAACGAGTGTGTTGTCGTGGCAGTTGGTGATCAAAGAAATAAAACAAAATAAAATCAATAAATAATAATGTCATAGACTTAAAGTCATACCTTTGAAGTCATAATGCATTACAAGTGTTATTAGGGAATGTTGTGCTGTGTTTTCAAGAGCTTCAATGTGCTGCTCTGCAAGGTTTGGAGACAGCTGGTGCGTTCACGGAGATCAAGAGCAGCCGGCGCAAAACACAAGGCACCCAGGGGAGAGATACCATGGTAAATAGGTTACCTATTTACCTATTTTTGTTTCGGCGAACGGTTTTGGTGAGCAATAATGCTGGAAAGCAGCGGGCGGGATGGCGAGCTTGTCCTGCTGCTCCAACACAAGCTACCTTAAGAGCCGGTACGATGCGGGCAATGGGTGAAGTTCGTCAGGAGTACTGCATAAAAAAACGAGTGTGTTGTCGTGGCAGTTGGTGATCAAAGAAATAAAACAAAATAAAATCAATAAATAATAATGTCATAGACTTAAAGCCATACCTTTGAAGTCATAATGCATTGCAAGTGTTATTAGGGAATGTTGTGCTGTGTTTTCAAGCGCTTCAATGTGCTGCTCTGCAAGGTTTGGAGACAGCAGGTGCGTTCACGGAGATCAAGAGCAGCCGGCGCAAAACACAAGGCACCCAGGGGAGAGATACCATGGTAAATAGGTTACCTATTTACCTATTTTTGTTTCGGCGAACGGTTTTGGTGAGCAATAATGCAGGAAAGCAGCGGGCGGGATGGCGAGCTTGTCCTGCTGCTCCAACACAAGCTACCTTAAGAGCCGGTACGATGCGGGCAATGGGTGAAGTTCGTCAGGAGTACTGCATAAAAAAACGAGTGTGTTGTCGTGGCAGTTGGTGATCAAAGAAATAAAAGCCATACCTTTGAAGTCATAATGCATTGCAAGTGTTATTAGGGAATGTTGTGCTGTGTTTTCAAGCGCTTCAATGTGCTGCTCTGCAAGGTTTGGAGACAGCTGGTGCGTTCACGGAGATCAATAGCAGCCGGCGCAAAACACAAGGCACCCAGGGGAGAGATACCATGGTAAATAGGTTACCTATTTACCTATTTTTGTTTCGGCTAACGGTTTTGGTGAGCAATAATGCAGGAAAGCAGCGGGCGGGATGGCGAGCTTGTCCTGCTGCTCCAACACAAGCTACCTTAAGAGCCGGTACGATGCGGGCAATGGGTGAAGTTCGTCAGGAGTACTGCATAAATAAACGAGTGTGTTGTCGTGGCAGTTGGTGATCAAAGAAATAAAACAAAATAAAATCAATAAATAATAATGTCATAGACTTAAAGCCATACCTTTGAAGTCATAATGCATTGCAAGTGTTATTAGGGAATGTTGTGCTGTGTTTTCAAGCGCTTCAATGTGCTGCTCTGCAAGGTTTGGAGACAGCGGGTGCGTTCACGGAGATCAAGAGCAGCCGGAGATCAAGAGCAGCCGCCGCAGGGGAGGGATACCATGGTAAATAGGTTGTGTTTTCGTGAGCAATAATGCAGGAAAGCAGCGGGCGGGATGGCGAGCTTGTCCTGCTGCTCCAACACAAGCTACCTTAAGAGCCGGTACGATGCGGGCAATGGGTGAAGTTCGTCAGGAGTACTGCATAAAAAAACGAGTGTGTTGTCGTGGCAGTTGGTGATCAAAGAAATAAAACAAAATAAAATCAATAAATAATAATGTCATAGACTTAAAGTCATACCTTTGAAGTCATAATGCATTACAAGTGTTATTAGGGAATGTTGTCCTGTGTTTTCAAGCGCTTCAATGTGCTGCTCTGCAAGGTTTGGAGACAGCTGGTGCGTTCACGGAGATCAAGAGCAGCCGGCGCAAAACAAAAGGCACCCAGGGGAGAGATACCATGGTAAATAGGTTACCTATTTACCTATTTTTGTTTCGGCGAACGGTTTTGGTGAGCAATAATGCTGGAAAGCAGCGGGCGGGATGGCGAGCTTGTCCTGCTGCTCCAACACAAGCTACCTTAAGAGCCGGTACGATGCGGGCAATGGGTGAAGTTCGTCAGGAGTACTGCATAAAAAAACGAGTGTGTTGTCGTGGCAGTTGGTGATCAAAGAAATAAAACAAAATAAACTAAATAAATAATAATGTCATAGACTTAAAGTCATACCTTTGAAGTCATAATGCATTGCAAGTGTTATTAGGGAATGTTGTGCTGTGTTTTCAAGCGCTTCAATGTGCTGCTCTGCAAGGTTTGGAGACAGCGCGTGCGTTCACGGAGATCAAGAGCAGCCGGAGATCAAGAGCAGCCGCCGCAGGGGAGGGATACCATGGTAAATAGGTTACCTATTTACCATGGTATCTCTCCCCTGGGTGCGTTGTGTTTTCGTGAGCAATAATGCAGGAAAGCAGCGGGCGGGATGGCGAGCTTGTCCTGCTGCTCCAACACAAGCTACCTTAAGAGCCGGTACGATGCGGGCAATGGGTGAAGTTCGTCAGGAGTACTGCATAAAAAAACGAGTGTGTTGTCGTGGCAGTTGGTGATCAAAGAAATAAAACAAAATAAAATCAATAAAAAATAATGTCATAGACTTAAAGTCATACCTTTGAAGTCATAATGCATTACAAGTGTTATTAGGGAATGTTGTGCTGTGTTTTCAAGCGCTTCAATGTGCTGCTCTGCAAGGTTTGGAGACAGCAGGTGCGTTCACGGAGATCAAGAGCAGCCGGCGCAAAACACAAGGCACCCAGGGGAGAGATACCATGGTAAATAGGTTACCTATTTACCTATTTTTGTTTCGGCGAACGGTTTTGGTGAGCAATAATGCAGGAAAGCAGCGGGCGGGATGGCGAGCTTGTCCTGCTGCTCCAACACAAGCTACCTTAAGAGCCGGTACGATGCGGGCAATGGGTGAAGTTCGTCAGGAGTACTGCATAAAAAAACGAGTGTGTTGTCGTGGCAGTTGGTGATCAAAGAAATAAAAGCCATACCTTTGAAGTCATAATGCATTGCAAGTGTTATTAGGGAATGTTGTGCTGTGTTTTCAAGCGCTTCAATGTGCTGCTCTGCAAGGTTTGGAGACAGCTGGTGCGTTCACGGAGATCAAGAGCAGCCGGCGCAAAACACAAGGCACCCAGGGGAGAGATACCATGGTAAATAGGTTACCTATTTACCTATTTTTGTTTCGGCGAACGGTTTTGGTGAGCAATAATGCTGGAAAGCAGCGGGCGGGATGGCGAGCTTGTCCTGCTGCTCCAACACAAGCTACCTTAAGAGCCGGTACGATGCGGGCAATGGGTGAAGTTCGTCAGGAGTACTGCATAAAAAAACGAGTGTGTTGTCGTGGCAGTTGGTGATCAAAGAAATAAAACAAAATAAAATCAATAAATAATAATGTCATAGACTTAAAGTCATACCTTTGAAGTCATAATGCATTGCAAGTGTTATTAGGGAATGTTGTGCTGTGTTTTCAAGCGCTTCAATGTGCTGCTCTGCAAGGTTTGGAGACAGCGGGTGCGTTCACGGAGATCAAGAGCAGCCGGCGCAAAACACAAGGCACCCAGGGGAGAGATACCATGGTAAATAGGTTACCTATTTACCTATTTTTGTTTCGGCGAACGGTTTTGGTGAGCAATAATGCAGGAAAGCAGCGGGCGGGATGGAGAGCTTGTCCTGCTGCTCCAACACAAGCTACCTTAAGAGCCGGTACGATGCGGGCAATGGGTGAAGTTCGTCAGGAGTACTGCATAAAAAAACGAGTGTGTTGTCGTAGCAGTTGGTGATCAAAGAAATAAAACAAAATAAAATCAATAAATAATAATGTCATAGACTTAAAGTCATACCTTTGAAGTCATAATGCATTGCAAGTGTTATTAGGGAATGTTGTGCTGTGTTTTCAAGCGCTTCAATGTGCTGCTCTGCAAGGTTTGGAGACAGCGCGTGCGTTCACGGAGATCAAGAGCAGCCGGAGATCAAGAGCAGCCGCCGCAGGGGAGGGATACCATGGTAAATAGGTTACCTATTTACCTATTTTTGTTTCGGCGAACGGTTAGGTAGGATAGGTTACCTATTTACCATGGTATCTCTCCCCTGGGTGCGTTGTGTTTTGGTGAGCAATAATGCAGGAAAGCAGCGGGCGGGATGGCGAGCTTGTCCTGCTGCTCCAACACAAGCTACCTTAAGAGCCGGTACGATGCGGGCAATGGGTGAAGTTCGTCAGGAGTACTGCATAAAAAAACGAGTGTGTTGTCGTGGCAGTTGGTGATCAAAGAAATAAAAGCCATACCTTTGAAGTCATAATGCATTGCAAGTGTTATTAGGGAATGTTGTGCTGTGTTTTCAAGCGCTTCAATGTGCTGCTCTGCAAGGTTTGGAGACAGCGCGTGCGTTCACGGAGATCAAGAGCAGCCGGAGATCAAGAGCAGCCGCCGCAGGGGAGGGATACCATGGTAAATAGGTTACCTATTTACCATGGTATCTCTCCCCTGGGTGCGTTGTGTTTTGGTGAGCAATAATGCAGGAAAGCAGCGGGCGGGATGGCGAGCTTGTCCTGCTGCTCCAACACAAGCTACCTTAAAGCCGGTACGATGCGGGCAATGGGTGAAGTTCGTCAGGAGTACTGCATAAAAAAACGAGTGTGTTGTCGTGGCAGTTGGTGATCAAAGAAATAAAACAAAATAAAATCAATAAATAATAATGTCATAGACTTAAAGTCATACCTTTGAAGTCATAATGCATTACAAGTGTTATTAGGGAATGTTGTGCTGTGTTTTCAAGCGCTTCAATGTGCTGCTCTGCAAGGTTTGGAGACAGCTGGTGCGTTCACGGAGATCAAGAGCAGCCGGCGCAAAACACAAGGCACCCAGGGGAGAGATACCATGGTAAATAGGTTACCTATTTACCTATTTTTGTTTCGGCGAACGGTTTTGGTGAGCAATAATGCTGGAAAGCAGCTGGCGGGATGGCGAGCTTGTCCTGCTGCTCCAACACAAGCTACCTTAAGAGCCGGTACGATGCGGGCAATGGGTGAAGTTCGTCAGGAGTACTGCATAAAAAAACGAGTGTGTTGTCGTGGCAGTTGGTGATCAAAGAAATAAAACAAAATAAAATCAATAAATAATAATGTCATAGACTTAAAGTCATACCTTTGAAGTCATAATGCATTGCAAGTGTTATTAGGGAATGTTGTGCTGTGTTTTCAAGCGCTTCAATGTGCTGCTCTGCAAGGTTTGGAGACAGCGGGTGCGTTCACGGAGATCAAGAGCAGCCGGCGCAAAACACAAGGCACCCAGGGGAGAGATACCATGGTAAATAGGTTACCTATTTACCTATTTTTGTTTCGGCGAACGGTTTTGGTGAGCAATAATGCAGGAAAGCAGCGGGCGGGATGGAGAGCTTGTCCTGCTGCTCCAACACAAGCTACCTTAAGAGCCGGTACGATGCGGGCAATGGGTGAAGTTCGTCAGGAGTACTGCATAAAAAAACGAGTGTGTTGTCGTAGCAGTTGGTGATCAAAGAAATAAAACAAAATAAAATCAATAAATAATAATGTCATAGACTTAAAGTCATACCTTTGAAGTCATAATGCATTGCAAGTGTTATTAGGGAATGTTGTGCTGTGTTTTCAAGCTCTTCAATGTGCTGCTCTGCAAGGTTTGGAGACAGCTGGTGCGTTCACGGAGATCAAGAGCAGCCGGAGATCAAGAGCAGCCGCCGCAGGGGAGGGATACCATGGTAAATAGGTTACCTATTTACCTATTTTTGTTTCGGCGAACGGTTAGGTAGGATAGGTTACCTATTTACCATGGTATCTCTCCCCTGGGTGCGTTGTGTTTTGGTGAGCAATAATGCAGGAAAGCAGCGGGCGGGATGGTGAGCTTGTCCTGCTGCTCCAACACAAGCTACCTTAAGAGCCGGTACGATGCGGGCAATGGGTGAAGTTCGTCAGGAGTACTGCATAAAAAAACGAGTGTGTTGTCGTGGCAGTTGGTGATCAAAGAAATAAAACAAAATAAAATCAATAAATAATAATGTCATAGACTTAAAGTCATACCTTTGAAGTCATAATGCATTACAAGTGTTATTAGGGAATGTTGTGATGTGTTTTCAAGCGCTTCAATGTGCTGCTCTGCAAGGTTTGGAGACAGCTGGTGCGTTCACGGAGATCAAGAGCAGCCGGCGCAAAACACAAGGCACCCAGGGGAGAGATACCATGGTAAATAGGTTACCTATTTACCTATTTTTGTTTCGGCGAACGGTTTTGGTGAGCAATAATGCAGGAAAGCAGCGGGCGGGATGGCGAGCTTGTCCTGCTGCTCCAACACAAGCTACCTTAAGAGCCGGTACGATGCGGGCAAAGGGTGAAGTTCGTCAGGAGTACTGCATAAAAAAACGAGTGTGTTGTCGTGGCAGTTGGTGATCAAAGAAATAAAAGCCATACCTTTGAAGTCATAATGCATTGCAAGTGTTATTAGGGAATGTTGTGCTGTGTTTTCAAGCGCTTCAATGTGCTGCTCTGCAAGGTTTGGAGACAGCGCGTGCGTTCACGGAGATCAAGAGCAGCCGGAGATCAAGAGCAGCCGCCGCAGGGGAGGGATACCATGGTAAATAGGTTACCTATTTACCATGGTATCTCTCCCCTGGGTGCGTTGTGTTTTGGTGAGCAATAATGCAGGAAAGCAGCGGGCGGGATGGCGAGCTTGTCCTGCTGCTCCAACACAAGCTACCTTAAGAGCCGGTACGATGCGGGCAATGGGTGAAGTTCGTCAGGAGTACTGCATAAATAAACGAGTGTGTTGTCGTGGCAGTTGGTGATCAAAGAAATAAAACAAAATAAAATCAATAAATAATAATGTCATAGACTTAAAGCCATACCTTTGAAGTCATAATGCATTGCAAGTGTTATTAGGGAATGTTGTGCTGTGTTTTCAAGCGCTTCAATGTGCTGCTCTGCAAGGTTTGGAGACAGCAGGTGCGTTCACGGAGATCAAGAGCAGCCGGCGCAAAACACAAGGCACCCAGGGGAGAGATACCATGGTAAATAGGTTACCTATTTACCTATTTTTGTTTCGGCGAACGGTTTTGGTGAGCAATAATGCAGGAAAGCAGCGGGCGGGATGGCGAGCTTGTCCTGCTGCTCCAACACAAGCTACCTTAAGAGCCGGTACGATGCGGGCAATGGGTGAAGTTCGTCAGGAGTACTGCATAAAAAAACGAGTGTGTTGTCGTGGCAGTTGGTGATCAAAGAAATAAAAGCCATACCTTTGAAGTCATAATGCATTGCAAGTGTTATTAGGGAATGTTGTGCTGTGTTTTCAAGCGCTTCAATGTGCTGCTCTGCAAGGTTTGGAGACAGCTGGTGCGTTCACGGAGATCAAGAGCAGCCGGCGCAAAACACAAGGCACCCAGGGGAGAGATACCATGGTAAATAGGTTACCTATTTACCTATTTTTGTTTCGGCTAACGGTTTTGGTGAGCAATAATGCTGGAAAGCAGCGGGCGGGATGGCGAGCTTGTCCTGCTGCTCCAACACAAGCTACCTTAAGAGCCGGTACGATGCGGGCAATGGGTGAAGTTCGTCAGGAGTACTGCATAAAAAAACGAGTCTGTTGTCGTAGCAGTTGGTGATCAAAGAAATAAAACAAAATAAAATCAATAAATAATAATGTCATAGACTTAAAGTCATACCTATGAAGTCATAATGCATTGCAATTGTTATTAGGGAATGTTGTGCTGTGTTTTCAAGCTCTTCAATGTGCTGCTCTGCAAGGTTTGGAGACAGCTGGTGCGTTCACGGAGATCAAGAGCAGCCGGAGATCAAGAGCAGCCGCCGCAGGGGAGGGATACCATGGTAAATAGGTTACCTATTTACCTATTTTTGTTTCGGCGAACGGTTAGGTAGGATAGGTTACCTATTTACCATGGTATCTCTCCCCTGGGTGCGTTGTGTTTTGGTGAGCAATAATGCAGGAAAGCAGCGGGCGGGATGGCGAGCTTGTCCTGCTGCTCCAACACAAGCTACCTTAAGAGCCGGTACGATGCGGGCAATGGGTGAAGTTCGTCAGGAGTACTGCATAAATAAACGAGTGTGTTGTCGTGGCAGTTGGTGATCAAAGAAATAAAACAAAATAAAATCAATAAATAATAATGTCATAGACTTAAAGCCATACCTTTGAAGTCATAATGCATTGCAAGTGTTATTAGGGAATGTTGTGCTGTGTTTTCAAGCGCTTCAATGTGCTGCTCTGCAAGGTTTGGAGACAGCGGGTGCGTTCACGGAGATCAAGAGCAGCCGGCGCAAAACACAAGGCACCCAGGGGAGAGATACCATGGTAAATAGGTTACCTATTTACCTATTTTTGTTTCGGCGAACGGTTTTGGTGAGCAATAATGCAGGAAAGCAGCGGGCGGGATGGCGAGCTTGTCCTGCTGCTCCAACACAAGCTACCTTAAGAGCCGGTACGATGCGGGCAATGGGTGAAGTTCGTCAGGAGTACTGCATAAAAAAACGAGTGTGTTGTCGTGGCAGTTGGTGATCAAAGAAATAAAAGCCATACCTTTGAAGTCATAATGCATTGCAAGTGTTATTAGGGAATGTTGTGCTGTGTTTTCAAGCGCTTCAATGTGCTGCTCTGCAAGGTTTGGAGACAGCGCGTGCGTTCACGGAGATCAAGAGCAGCCGGAGATCAAGAGCAGCCGCCGCAGGGGAGGGATACCATGGTAAATAGGTTACCTATTTACCATGGTATCTCTCCCCTGGGTGCGTTGTGTTTTGGTGAGCAATAATGCAGGAAAGCAGCGGGCGGGATGGCGAGCTTGTCCTGCTGCTCCAACTCAAGCTACCTTAAGAGCCGGTACGATGCGGGCAATGGGTGAAGTTCGTCAGGAGTACTGCATAAAAAAACGTTGTGCTGTGTTTTCAAGCGCTTCAATGTGCTGCTCTGCAAGGTTTGGAGACAGCGCGTGCGTTCACGGAGATCAAGAGCAGCCGGAGATCAAGAGCAGCCGCCGCAGGGGAGGGATACCATGGTAAATAGGTTACCTATTTACCATGGTATCTCTCCCCTGGGTGCGTTGTGTTTTCGTGAGCAATAATGCAGGAAAGCAGCGGGCGGGATGGCGAGCTTGTCCTGCTGCTCCAACACAAGCTACCTTAAGAGCCGGTACGATGCGGGCAATGGGTGAAGTTCGTCAGGAGTACTGCATAAAAAAACTAGTGTGTTGTCGTGGCAGTTGGTGATCAAAGAAATAAAACAAAATAAAATCAATAAAAAATAATGTCATAGACTTAAAGTCATACCTTTGAAGTCATAATGCATTACAAGTGTTATTAGGGAATGTTGTGCTGTGTTTTCAAGCGCTTCAATGTGCTGCTCTGCAAGGTTTGGAGACAGCAGGTGCGTTCACGGAGATCAAGAGCAGCCGGCGCAAAACACAAGGCACCCAGGGGAGAGATACCATGGTAAATAGGTTACCTATTTACCTATTTTTGTTTCGGCGAACGGTTTTGGTGAGCAATAATGCAGGAAAGCAGCGGGCGGGATGGCGAGCTTGTCCTGCTGCTCCAACACAAGCTACCTTAAGAGCCGGTACGATGCGGGCAATGGGTGAAGTTCGTCAGGAGTACTGCATAAAAAAACGAGTGTGTTGTCGTGGCAGTTGGTGATCAAAGAAATAAAAGCCATACCTTTGAAGTCATAATGCATTGCAAGTGTTATTAGGGAATGTTGTGCTGTGTTTTCAAGCGCTTCAATGTGCTGCTCTGCAAGGTTTGGAGACAGCGCGTGCGTTCACGGAGATCAAGAGCAGCCGGAGATCAAGAGCAGCCGCCGCAGGGGAGGGATACCATGGTAAATAGGTTA
Organism: Acipenser ruthenus; assembly: GCF_902713425.1. Classification (NCBI taxonomy): domain Eukaryota; kingdom Metazoa; phylum Chordata; class Actinopteri; order Acipenseriformes; family Acipenseridae; genus Acipenser; species Acipenser ruthenus. The sequence continues at coordinate 55,577 of NW_026708197.1, read as the reverse complement.
ACTATTTACCATGGTATCTCTCCCCTGGGTGCGTTGTGTTTTGGTGAGCAATAATGCAGGAAAGCAGCGGGCGGGATGGCGAGCTTGTCCTGCTGCTCCAACACAAGCTACCTTAAAGCCGGTACGATGCGGGCAATGGGTGAAGTTCGTCAGGAGTACTGCATAAAAAAACGAGTGTGTTGTCGTGGCAGTTGGTGATCAAAGAAATAAAACAAAATAAAATCAATAAATAATAATGTCATAGACTTAAAGTCATACCTTTGAAGTCATAATGCATTACAAGTGTTATTAGGGAATGTTGTGCTGTGTTTTCAAGCGCTTCAATGTGCTGCTCTGCAAGGTTTGGAGACAGCGGGTGCGTTCACGGAGATCAAGAGCAGCCGGCGCAAAACACAAGGCACCCAGGGGAGAGATACCATGGTAAATAGGTTACCTATTTACCTATTTTTGTTTCGGCGAACGGTTTTGGTGAGCAATAATGCTGGAAAGCAGCGGGCGGGATGTCGAGCTTGTCCTGCTGCTCCAACACAAGCTACCTTAAGAGCCGGTACGATGCGGGCAATGGGTGAAGTTCGTCAGGAGTACTGCATAAAAAAAACGAGTGTGTTGTCGTAGCAGTTGGTGATCAAAGAAATAAAACAAAATAAAATCAATAAATAATAATGTCATAGACTTAAAGTCATACCTTTGAAGTCATAATGCATTGCAAGTGTTATTAGGGAATGTTGTGCTGTGTTTTCAAGCGCTTCAATGTGCTGCTCTGCAAGGTTTGGAGACAGCGGGTGCGTTCACGGAGATCAAGAGCAGCCGGAGATCAAGAGCAGCCGCCGCAGGGGAGGGATACCATGGTAAATAGGTTACCTATTTACCATGGTATCTCTCCCCTGGGTGCGTTGTGTTTTCGTGAGCAATAATGCAGGAAAGCAGCGGGCGGGATGGCGAGCTTGTCCTGCTGCTCCAACACAAGCTACCTTAAGAGCCGGTACGATGCGGGCAATGGGTGAAGTTCGTCAGGAGTACTGCATAAAAAAACGAGTGTGTTGTCGTGGCAGTTGGTGATCAAAGAAATAAAACAAAATAAAATCAATAAAAAATAATGTCATAGACTTAAAGTCATACCTTTGAAGTCATAATGCCTTACAAGTGTTATTAGGGAATGTTGTGCTGTGTTTTCAAGCGCTTCAATGTGCTGCTCTGCAAGGTTTGGAGACAGCAGGTGCGTTCACGGAGATCAAGAGCAGCCGGCGCAAAACACAAGGCACCCAGGGGAGAGATACCATGGTAAATAGGTTACCTATTTACCTATTTTTGTTTCGGCGAACGGTTTTGGTGAGCAATAATGCAGGAAAGCAGCGGGCGGGATGGCGAGCTTGTCCTGCTGCTCCAACACAAGCTACCTTAAGAGCCGGTACGATGCGGGCAATGGGTGAAGTTCGTCAGGAGTACTGCATAAAAACGAGTGTGTTGTCGTGGCAGTTGGTGATCAAAGAAATAAAAGCCATACCTTTGAAGTCATAATGCATTGCAAGTGTTATTAGGGAATGTTGTGCTGTGTTTTCAAGCGCTTCAATGTGCTGCTCTGCAAGGTTTGGAGACAGCGCGTGCGTTCACGGAGATCAAGAGCAGCCGGAGATCAAGAGCAGCCGCCGCAGGGGAGGGATACCATGGTAAATAGTTTACCTATTTACCATGGTATCTCTCCCCTGGGTGCGTTGTGTTTTGGTGAGCAATAATGCAGGAAAGCAGCGGGCGGGATGGCGAGCTTGTCCTGCTGCTCCAACACAAGCTACCTTAAGAGCCGGTACGATGCGGGCAATGGGTGAAGTTCGTCAGGAGTACTGCATAAAAAAACGAGTGTGTTGTCGTGGCAGTTGGTGATCAAAGAAATAAAACAAAATAAAATCAATAAATAATAATGTCATAGACTTAAAGTCATACCTTTGAAGTCATAATGCATTACAAGTGTTATTAGGGAATGTTGTGCTGTGTTTTCAAGCGCTTCAATGTGCTGCTCTGCAAGGTTTGGAGACAGCTGGTGCGTTCACGGAGATCAAGAGCAGCCGGCGCAAAACACAAGGCACCCAGGGGAGAGATACCATGGTAAATAGGTTACCTATTTACCTATTTTTGTTTCGGCGAACGGTTTTGGTGAGCAATAATGCTGGAAAGCAGCGGGCGGGATGTCGAGCTTGTCCTGCTGCTCCAACACAAGCTACCTTAAGAGCCGGTACGATGCGGGCAATGGGTGAAGTTCGTCAGGAGTACTGCATAAAAAAACGAGTGTGTTGTCGTGGCAGTTGGTGATCAAAGAAATAAAACAAAATAAAATCAATAAATAATAATGTCATAGACTTAAAGTCATACCTTTGAAGTCATAATGCATTGCAAGTGTTATTAGGGAATGTTGTGCTGTGTTTTCAAGCGCTTCAATGTGCTGCTCTGCAAGGTTTGGAGACAGCGGGTGCGTTCACGGAGATCAAGAGCAGCCGGCGCAAAACACAAGGCACCCAGGGGAGAGATACCATGGTAAATAGGTTACCTATTTACCTATTTTTGTTTCGGCGAACGGTTTTGGTGAGCAATAATGCAGGAAAGCAGCGGGCGGGATGGAGAGCTTGTCCTGCTGCTCCAACACAAGCTACCTTAAGAGCCGGTACGATGCGGGCAATGGGTGAAGTTCGTCAGGAGTACTGCATAAAAAAACGAGTGTGTTGTCGTGGCAGTTGGTGATCAAAGAAATAAAACAAAATAAAATCAATAAATAATAATGTCATAGACTTAAAGTCATACCTTTGAAGTCATAATGCATTACAAGTGTTATTAGGGAATGTTGTGCTGTGTTTTCAAGCGCTTCAATGTGCTGCTCTGCAAGGTTTGGAGACAGCTGGTGCGTTCACGGAGATCAAGAGCAGCCGGCGCAAAACACAAGGCACCCAGGGGAGAGATACCATGGTAAATAGGTTACCTATTTACCTATTTTTGTTTCGGCGAACGGTTTTGGTGAGCAATAATGCAGGAAAGCAGCGGGCGGGATGGCGAGCTTGTCCTGCTGCTCCAACACAAGCTACCTTAAGAGCCGGTACGATGCGGGCAATGGGTGAAGTTCGTCAGGAGTACTGCATAAAAAAACGAGTGTGTTGTCGTGGCAGTTGGTGATCAAAGAAATAAAAGCCATACCTTTGAAGTCATAATGCATTGCAAGTGTTATTAGGGAATGTTGTGCTGTGTTTTCAAGCGCTTCAATGTGCTGCTCTGCAAGGTTTGGAGACAGTGCGTGCGTTCACGGAGATCAAGAGCAGCCGGAGATCAAGAGCAGCCGCCGCAGGGGAGGGATACCATGGTAAATAGGTTACCTATTTACCATGGTATCTCTCCCCTGGGTGCGTTGTGTTTTGGTGAGCAATAATGCAGGAAAGCAGCGGGCGGGATGGCGAGCTTGTCCTGCTGCTCCAACACAAGCTACCTTAAAGCCGGTACGATGCGGGCAATGGGTGAAGATCGTCAGGAGTACTGCATAAAAAAACGAGTGTGTTGTCGTGGCAGTTGGTGATCAAAGAAATAAAACAAAATAAAATCAATAAATAATAATGTCATAGACTTAAAGTCATACCTTTGAAGTCATAATGCATTACAAGTGTTATTAGGGAATGTTGTGCTGTGTTTTCAAGAGCTTCAATGTGCTGCTCTGCAAGGTTTGGAGACAGCTGGTGCGTTCACGGAGATCAAGAGCAGCCGGCGCAAAACACAAGGCACCCAGGGGAGAGATACCATGGTAAATAGGTTACCTATTTACCTATTTTTGTTTCGGCGAACGGTTTTGGTGAGCAATAATGCTGGAAAGCAGCGGGCGGGATGGCGAGCTTGTCCTGCTGCTCCAACACAAGCTACCTTAAGAGCCGGTACGATGCGGGCAATGGGTGAAGTTCGTCAGGAGTACTGCATAAAAAAACGAGTGTGTTGTCGTGGCAGTTGGTGATCAAAGAAATAAAACAAAATAAAATCAATAAATAATAATGTCATAGACTTAAAGTCATACCTTTGAAGTCATAATGCATTGCAAGTGTTATTAGGGAATGTTGTGCTGTGTTTTCAAGCGCTTCAATGTGCTGCTCTGCAAGGTTTGGAGACAGCGGGTGCGTTCACGGAGATCAAGAGCAGCCGGAGATCAAGAGCAGCCGCCGCAGGAGAGGGATACCATGGTAAATAGGTTACCTATTTTCCATGGTATCTCTCCCCTGGGTGCGTTGTGTTTTCGTGAGCAATAATGCAGGAAAGCAGCGGGCGGGATGGCGAGCTTGTCCTGCTGCTCCAACACAAGCTACCTTAAGAGCCGGTACGATGCGGGCAATGGGTGAAGTTCGTCAGGAGTACTGCATAAAAAAACGAGTGTGTTGTCGTGGCAGTTGGTGATCAAAGAAATAAAACAAAATAAAATCAATAAAAAATAATGTCATAGACTTAAAGTCATACCTTTGAAGTCATAATGCCTTACAAGTGTTATTAGGGAATGTTGTGCTGTGTTTTCAAGCGCTTCAATGTGCTGCTCTGCAAGGTTTGGAGACAGCAGGTGCGTTCACGGAGATCAAGAGCAGCCGGCGCAAAACACAAGGCACCCAGGGGAGAGATACCATGGTAAATAGGTTACCTATTTACCTATTTTTGTTTCGGCGAACGGTTTTGGTGAGCAATAATGCAGGAAAGCAGCGGGCGGGATGGCGAGCTTGTCCTGCTGCTCCAACACAAGCTACCTTAAGAGCCGGTACGATGCGGGCAATGGGTGAAGTTCGTCAGGAGTACTGCATAAAAACGAGTGTGTTGTCGTGGCAGTTGGTGATCAAAGAAATAAAAGCCATACCTTTGAAGTCATAATGCATTGCAAGTGTTATTAGGGAATGTTGTGCTGTGTTTTCAAGCGCTTCAATGTGCTGCTCTGCAAGGTTTGGAGACAGCGCGTGCGTTCACGGAGATCAAGAGCAGCCGGAGATCAAGAGCAGCCGCCGCAGGGGAGGGATACCATGGTAAATAGGTTACCTATTTACCATGGTATCTCTCCCCTGGGTGCGTTGTGTTTTGGTGAGCAATAATGCAGGAAAGCAGCGGGCGGGATGGCGAGCTTGTCCTGCTGCTCCAACACAAGCTACCTTAAGAGCCGGTACGATGCGGGCAATGGGTGAAGTTCGTCAGGAGTACTGCATAAATAAACGAGTGTGTTGTCGTGGCAGTTGGTTATCAAAGAAATAAAACAAAATAAAATCAATAAATAATAATGTCATAGACTTAAAGCCATACCTTTGAAGTCATAATGCATTGCAAGTGTTATTAGGGAATGTTGTGCTGTGTTTTCAAGCGCTTCAATGTGCTGCTCTGCAAGGTTTGGAGACAGCAGGTGCGTTCACGGAGATCAAGAGCAGCCGGCGCAAAACACAAGGCACCCAGGGGAGAGATACCATGGTAAATAGGTTACCTATTTACCTATTTTTGTTTCGGCGAACGGTTTTGGTGAGCAATAATGCAGGAAAGCAGCGGGCGGGATGGCGAGCTTGTCCTGCTGCTCCAACACAAGCTACCTTAAGAGCCGGTACGATGCGGGCAATGGGTGAAGTTCGTCAGGAGTAATGCATAAAAAAACGAGTGTGTTGTCGTGGCAGTTGGTGATCAAAGAAATAAAAGCCATACCTTTGAAGTCATAATGCATTGCAAGTGTTATTAGGGAATGTTGTGCTGTGTTTTCAAGCGCTTCAATGTGCTGCTCTGCAAGGTTTGGAGACAGCTGGTGCGTTCACGGAGATCAAGAGCAGCCGGCGCAAAACACAAGGCACCCAGGGGAGAGATACCATGGTAAATAGGTTACCTATTTACCTATTTTTGTTTCGGCTAACGGTTTTGGTGAGCAATAATGCTGGAAAGCAGCGGGCGGGATGGCGAGCTTGTCCTGCTGCTCCAACACAAGCTACCTTAAGAGCCGGTACGATGCGGGCAATGGGTGAAGTTCGTCAGGAGTACTGCATAAAAAACGAGTGTGTTGTCGTGGCAGTTGGTGATCAAAGAAATAAAACAAAATAAAATCAATAAATAATAATGTCATAGACTTAAAGTCATACCTTTGAAGTCATAATGCATTGCAAGTGTTATTAGGGAATGTTGTGCTGTGTTTTCAAGCGCTTCAATGTGCTGCTCTGCAAGGTTTGGAGACAGCGGGTGCGTTCACGGAGATCAAGAGCAGCCGGAGATCAAGAGCAGCCGCCGCAGGGGAGGGATACCATGGTAAATAGGTTACCTATTTACCATGGTATCTCTCCCCTGGGTGCGTTGTGTTTTCGTGAGCAATAATGCAGGAAAGCAGCGGGCGGGATGGCGAGCTTGTCCTGCTGCTCCAACACAAGCTACCTTAAGAGCCGGTACGATGCGGGCAATGGGTGAAGTTCGTCAGGAGTACTGCATAAAAAAACGAGTGTGTTGTCGTGGCAGTTGGTGATCAAAGAAATAAAACAAAATAAAATCAATAAATAATAATGTCATAGACTTAAAGTCATACCTTTGAAGTCATAATGCATTACAAGTGTTATTAGGGAATGTTGTCCTGTGTTTTCAAGCGCTTCAATGTGCTGCTCTGCAAGGTTTGGAGACAGCTGGTGCGTTCACGGAGATCAAGAGCAGCCGGCGCAAAACACAAGGCACCCAGGGGAGAGATACCATGGTAAATAGGTTACCTATTTACCTATTTTTGTTTCGGCGAACGGTTTTGGTGAGCAATAATGCTGGAAAGCAGCGGGCGGGATGGCGAGCTTGTCCTGCTGCTCCAACACAAGCTACCTTAAGAGCCGGTACGATGCGGGCAATGGGTGAAGTTCGTCAGGAGTACTGCATAAAAAAACGAGTGTGTTGTCGTGGCAGTTGGTGATCAAAGAAATAAAACAAAATAAAATCAATAAATAATAATGTCATAGACTTAAAGTCATACCTTTGAAGTCATAATGCATTGCAAGTGTTATTAGGGAATGTTGTGCTGTGTTTTCAAGCGCTTCAATGTGCTGCTCTGCAAGGTTTGGAGACAGCGGGTGCGTTCACGGAGATCAAGAGCAGCCGGAGATCAAGAGCAGCCGCCGCAGGGGAGGGATACCATGGTAAATAGGTTACCTATTTACCATGGTATCTCACCCCTGGGTGCGTTGTGTTTTCGTGAGCAATAATGCAGGAAAGCAGCGGGCGGGATGGCGAGCTTGTCCTGCTGCTCCAACACAAGCTACCTTAAGAGCCGGTACGATGCGGGCAATGGGTGAAGTTCGTCAGGAGTACTGCATAAAAAAACGAGTGTGTTGTCGTGGCAGTTGGTGATCAAAGAAATAAAACAAAATAAAATCAATAAAAAATAATGTCATAGACTTAAAGTCATACCTTTGAAGTCATAATGCATTACAAGTGTTATTAGGGAATGTTGTGCTGTGTTTTCAAGCGCTTCAATGTGCTGCTCTGCAAGGTTTGGAGACAGCAGGTGCGTTCACGGAGATCAAGAGCAGCCGGCGCAAAACACAAGGCACCCAGGGGAGAGATACCATGGTAAATAGGTTACCTATTTACCTATTTTTGTTTCGGCGAACGGTTTTGGTGAGCAATAATGCAGGAAAGCAGCGGGCGGGATGGCGAGCTTGTCCTGCTGCTCCAACACAAGCTACCTTAAGAGCCGGTACGATGCGGGCAATGGGTGAAGTTCGTCAGGAGTACTGCATAAAAAAACGAGTGTGTTGTCGTGGCAGTTGGTGATCAAAGAAATAAAAGCCATACCTTTGAAGTCATAATGCATTGCAAGTGTTATTAGGGAATGTTGTGCTGTGTTTTCAAGCGCTTCAATGTGCTGCTCTGCAAGGTTTGGAGACAGCGCGTGCGTTCACGGAGATCAAGAGCAGCCGGAGATCAAGAGCAGCCGCCGCAGGGGAGGGATACCATGGTAAATAGGTTACCTATTTACCATGGTATCTCTCCCCTGGGTGCGTTGTGTTTTGGTGAGCAATAATGCAGGAAAGCAGCGGGCGGGATGGCGAGCTTGTCCTGCTGCTCCAACACAAGCTACCTTAAAGCCGGTACGATTCGGGCAATGGGTGAAGTTCGTCAGGAGTACTGCATAAAAAAACGAGTGTGTTGTCGTGGCAGTTGGTGATCAAAGAAATAAAACAAAATAAAATCAATAAATAATAATGTCATAGACTTAAAGTCATACCTTTGAAGTCATAATGCATTACAAGTGTTATTAGGGAATGTTGTGCTGTGTTTTCAAGCGCTTCAATGTGCTGCTCTGCAAGGTTTGGAGACAGCTGGTGCGTTCACGGAGATCAAGAGCAGCCGGCGCAAAACACAAGGCACCCAGGGGAGAGATACCATGGTAAATAGGTTACCTATTTACCTATTTTTGTTTCGGCGAACGGTTTTGGTGAGCAATAATGCTGGAAAGCAGCGGGCAGGATGTCGAGCTTGTCCTGCTGCTCCAACACAAGCTACCTTAAGAGCCGGTACGATGCGGGCAATGGGTGAAGTTCGTCAGGAGTACTGCATAAAAAAACGAGTGTGTTGTCGTGGCAGTTGGTGATCAAAGAAATAAAACAAAATAAAATCAATAAATAATAATGTCATAGACTTAAAGTCATACCTTTGAAGTCATAATGCATTGCAAGTGTTATTAGGGAATGTTGTGCTGTGTTTTCAAGCGCTTCAATGTGCTGCTCTGCAAGGTTTGGAGACAGCGGGTGCGTTCACGGAGATCAAGAGCAGCCGGAGATCAAGAGCAGCCGCCGCAGGGGAGGGATACCATGGTAAATAGGTTACCTATTTACCTATTTTTGTTTCGGCGAACGGTTAGGTAGGATAGGTTACCTATTTACCATGGTATCTCTCCCCTGGGTGCGTTGTGTTTTCGTGAGCAATAATGCAGGAAAGCAGCTGGCGGGATGGCGAGCTTGTCCTGCTGCTCCAACACAAGCTACCTTAAGAGCCGGTACGATGCGGGCAATGGGTGAAGTTCGTCAGGAGTACTGCATAAAAAAACGAGTGTGTTGTCGTGGCAGTTGGTGATCAAAGAAATAAAACAAAATAAAATCAATAAAAAATAATGTCATAGACTTAAAGTCATACCTTTGAAGTCATAATGCATTACAAGTGTTATTAGGGAATGTTGTGCTGTGTTTTCAAGCGCTTCAATGTGCTGCTCTGCAAGGTTTGGAGACAGCAGGTGCGTTCACGGAGATCAAGAGCAGCCGGCGCAAAACACAAGGCACCCAGGGGAGAGATACCATGGTAAATAGGTTACCTATTTACCTATTTTTGTTTCGGCGAACGGTTTTGGTGAGCAATAATGCAGGAAAGCAGCGGGCGGGATGGCGAGCTTGTCCTGCTGCTCCAACACAAGCTACCTTAAGAGCCGGTACGATGCGGGCAATGGGTGAAGTTCGTCAGGAGTACTGCATAAAAACGAGTGTGTTGTCGTGGCAGTTGGTGATCAAAGAAATAAAAGCCATACCTTTGAAGTCATAATGCATTGCAAGTGTTATTAGGGAATGTTGTGCTGTGTTTTCAAGCGCTTCAATGTGCTGCTCTGCAAGGTTTGGAGACAGCGCGTGCGTTCACGGAGATCAAGAGCAGCCGGAGATCAAGAGCAGCCGCCGCAGGGGAGGGATACCATGGTAAATAGGTTACCTATTTACCATGGTATCTCTCCCCTGGGTGCGTTGTGTTTTGGTGAGCAATAATGCAGGAAAGCAGCGGGCGGGATGGCGAGCTTGTCCTGTTGCTCCAACACAAGCTACCTTAAGAGCCGGTACGAAATGGGCAATGGGTGAAGTTCGTCAGGAGTACTGCATAAAAAAACGAGTGTGTTGTCGTGGCAGTTGGTGATCAAAGAAATAAAACAAAATAAAATCAATAAAAAATAATGTCATAGACTTAAAGTCATACCTTTGAAGTCATAATGCATTGCAAGTGTTATTAGGGAATGTTGTGCTGTGTTTTCAAGCGCTTCAATTTGCTGCTCTGCAAGGTTTGGAGACAGCGGGTGCGTTCACGGAGATCAAGAGCAGCCGGAGATCAAGAGCAGCCGCCGCAGGGGAGGGATACCATGGTAAATAGGTTACCTATTTACCATGGTATCTCTCCCCTGGGTGCGTTGTGTTTTGGTGAGCAATAATGCAGGAAAGCAGCGGGCGGGATGGTGAGCTTGTCCTGCTGCTCCAACACAAGCTACCTTAAAAGCCGGTACGATGCGGGCAATGGGTGAAGTTCGTCAGGAGTACTGCATAAATAAACGAGTGTGTTGTCGTGGCAGTTGGTGATCAAAGAAATAAAACAAAATAAAATCAATAAAAAATAATGTCATAGACTTAAAGTCATACCTTTGAAGTCATAATGCATTACAAGTGTTATTAGGGAATGTTGTGCTGTGTTTTCAAGCGCATCAATGTGCTGCTCTGCAAGGTTTGGAGACAGCAGGTGCGTTCACGGAGATCAAGAGCAGCCGGCGCAAAACACAAGGCACCCAGGGGAGAGATACCATGGTAAATAGGTTACCTATTTACCTATTTTTGTTTCGGCGAACGGTTTTGGTGAGCAATAATGCAGGAAAGCAGCGGGCGGGATGGCGAGCTTGTCCTGCTGCTCCAACACAAGCTACCTTAAGAGCCGGTACGATGCGGGCAATGGGTGAAGTTCGTCAGGAGTACTGCATAAAAAAACGAGTGTGTTGTCGTGGCAGTTGGTGATCAAAGAAATAAAACAAAATAAAATCAATAAAAAATAATGTCATAGACTTAAAGTCATACCTTTGAAGTCATAATGCATTACAAGTGTTATTAGGGAATGTTGTGCTGTGTTGTTTTCAAGCGCTTCAATGTGCTGCTCTGCAAGGTTTGGAGACAGCGGGTGCGTTCACGGAGATCAATAGCAGCCTGCGCAAAACACAAGGCACCCAGGGGAGAGATACCATGGTAAATAGGTTACCTATTTACCTATTTTTGTTTCGGCGAACGGTTTTGGTGAGCAATAATGCAGGAAAGCAGCGGGCGGGATGGCGAGCTTGTCCTGCTGCTCCAACACAAGCTACCTTAAGAGCCGGTACGATGCGGGCAATGGGTGAAGTTCGTCAGGAGTACTGCATAACAAAACGAGTGTGTTGTCTTGGCAGTTGGTGATCAAAGAAATAAAAGCCATACCTTTGTAGTCATAATGCATTGCAAGTGTTATTAGGGAATGTTGTGCTGTGTTTTCAAGCGCTTCAATGTGCTGCTCTGCAAGGTTTGGAGACAGCGCGTGCGTTCACGGAGATCAAGAGCTGCCGGAGATCAAGAGCAGCCGCCGCAGGGGAGGGATACCATGGTAAATAGGTTACCTATTTACCATGGTATCTCTCCCCTGGGTGCGTTGTGTTTTGGTGAGCAATAATGCAGGAAAGCAGCGGGCGGGATGGCGAGCTTGTCCTGCTGCTCCAACACAAGCTACCTTAAGAGCCGGAACGATGCGGGCAATGGGTGAAGTTCGTCAGGAGTACTTCATAAATAAACGAGTGTGTTGTCGTGGCAGTTGGTGATCAAAGAAATAAAACAAAATAAAATCAATAAATAATAATGTCATAGACTTAAAGTCAAACCTTTGAAGTCATAATGCATTACAAGTGTTATTAGGGAATGTTGTGCTGTGTTTTCAAGCGCTTCAATGTGCTGCTCTGCAAGGTTTGGAGACAGCTGGTGCGTTCACGGAGATCAAGAGCAGCCGGCGCAAAACACAAGGCACCCAGGGGAGAGATACCATGGTAAATAGGTTACCTATTTACCTATTTTTGTTTCGGCGAACGGTTTTGGTGAGCAATAATGCAGGAAAGCAGCGGGCGGGATGGCGAGCTTGTCCTGCTGCTCCAACACAAGCTACCTTAAGAGGCGGTACGATGCGGGCAATGGGTGAAGTTCGTCAGGAGTACTGCATAAAAAAACGAGTGTGTTGTCGTGGCAGTTGGTGATCAAAGAAATAAAACAAAATAAAATCAATAAATAATAATGTCATAGACTTAAAGCCATACCTTTGAAGTCATAATGCATTGCAAGTGTTATTAGGGAATGTTGTGCTGTGTTTTCAAGCGCTTCAATGTGCTGCTCTGCAAGGTTTGGAGACAGCAGGTGCGTTCACGGAGATCAAGAGCAGCCGGCGCAAAACACAAGGCACCCAGGGGAGAGATACCATGGTAAATAGGTTACCTATTTACCTATTTTTGTTTCGGCGAACGGTTTTGGTGAGCAATAATGCAGGAAAGCAGCGGGCGGGATGGCGAGCTTGTCCTGCTGCTCCAACACAAGCTACCTTAAGAGCCGGTACGATGCGGGCAATGGGTGAAGTTCGTCAGGAGTACTGCATAAAAAAACGAGTGTGTTGTCTTGGCAGTTGGTGATCAAAGAAATAAAAGCCATACCTTTGAAGTCATAATGCATTGCAAGTGTTATTAGGGAATGTTGTGCTGTGTTTTCAAGCGCTTCAATGTGCTGCTCTGCAAGGTTTGGAGACAGCGCGTGCGTTCACGGAGATCAAGAGCTGCCGGAGATCAAGAGCAGCCGCCGCAGGGGAGGGATACCATGGTAAATAGGTTACCTATTTACCATGGTATCTCTCCCCTGGGTGCGTTGTGTTTTGGTGAGCAATAATGCAGGAAAGCAGCGGGCGGGATGGCGAGCTTGTCCTGCTGCTCCAACACAAGCTAACTTAAGAGCCGGAACGATGCGGGCAATGGGTGAAGTTCGTCAGGAGTACTTCATAAATAAACGAGTGTGTTGTCGTGGCAGTTGGTGATCAAAGAAATAAAACAAAATAAAATCAATAAATAATAATGTCATAGACTTAAAGTCAAACCTTTGAAGTCATAATGCATTACAAGTGTTATTAGGGAATGTTGTGCTGTGTTTTCAAGCGCTTCAATGTGCTGCTCTGCAAGGTTTGGAGACAGCTGGTGCGTTCACGGAGATCAAGAGCAGCCGGCGCAAAACACAAGGCACCCAGGGGAGAGATACCATGGTAAATAGGTTACCTATTTACCTATTTTTGTTTCGGCGAACGGTTTCGGTGAGCAATAATGCAGGAAAGCAGCGGGCGGGATGGCGAGCTTGTCCTGCTGCTCCAACACAAGCTACCTTAAGAGCCGGTACGATGCGGGCAATGGGTGAAGTTCGTCAGGAGTACTGCATAAAAAAACGAGTGTGTTGTCGTGGCAGTTGGTGATCAAAGAAATAAAACAAAATAAAATCAATAAATAATAATGTCATAGACTTAAAGCCATACCTTTGAAGTCATAATGCATTGCAAGTGTTATTAGGGAATGTTGTGCTGTGTTTTCAAGCGCTTCAATGTGCTGCTCTGCAAGGTTTGGAGACAGCAGGTGCGTTCACGGAGATCAAGAGCAGCCGGCGCAAAACACAAGGCACCCAGGGGAGAGATACCATGGTAAATAGGTTACCTATTTACCTATTTTTGTTTCGGCGAACGGTTTTGGTGAGCAATAATGCAGGAAAGCAGCGGGCGGGATGGCGAGCTTGTCCTGCTGCTCCAACACAAGCTACCTTAAGAGCCGGTACGATGCGGGCAATGGGTGAAGTTCGTCAGGAGTACTGCATAAAAAAAACGAGTGTGTTGTCGTAGCAGTTGGTGTTCAAAGAAATAAAACAAAATAAAATCAATAAATAATAATGTCATAGACTTAAAGCCATACCTTTGAAGTCATAATGCATTGCAAGTGTTATTAGGGAATGTTGTGCTGTGTTTTCAAGCGCTTCAATGTGCTGCTCTGCAAGGTTTGGAGACAGCGGGTGCGTTCACGGAGATCAAGAGCAGCCGGAGATCAAGAGCAGCCGCCGCAGGGGAGGGATACCATGGTAAATAGGTTACCTATTTACCATGGTATCTCTCCCCTGGGTGCGTTGTGTTTTGGTGAGCAATAATGCAGGAAAGCAGCGGGCGGGATGGCGAGCTTGTCCTGCTGCTCCAACACAAGCTACCTTAAGAGCCGGTACGATGCGGGCAATGGGTGAAGTTCGTCAGGAGTACTGCATAAAAAAACGAGTGTGTTGTCGTAGCAGTTGGTGATCAAAGAAATAAAACAAAATAAAATCAATAAATAATAATGTCATAGACTTAAAGCCATACCTTTGAAGTCATAATGCATTACAAGTGTTATTAGGGAATGTTGTGCTGTGTTTTCAAGCGCTTCAATGTGCTGCTCTGCAAGGTTTGGAGACAGCTGGTGCGTTCACGTAGATCAAGAGCAGCCGGCGCAAAACACAAGGCACCCAGGGGAGATATACCATGGTAAATAGGTTACCTATTTACCTATTTTTGTTTCGGCGAACGGTTTTGGTGAGCAATAATGCAGGAAAGAAGCGGGCGGGATGGCGAGCTTGTCCTGCTGCTCCAACACAAGCTACCTTAAGAGCCGGTACGATGCGGGCAATGGGTGAAGTTCGTCAGGAGTACTGCATAAAAAAACGAGTGTGTTGTCGTGGCAGTTGGTGATCAAAGAAATAAAAGCCATACCTTTGAAGTCATAATGCATTGCAAGTGTTATTAGGGAATGTTGTGCTGTGTTTTCAAGCGCTTCAATGTGCTGCTCTGCAAGGTTTGGAGACAGCAGGTGCGTTCACGGAGATCAAGAGCAGCCGGCGCAAAACACAAGGCACCCAGGGGAGAGATACCATGGTAAATAGGTTACCTATTTACCTATTTTTGTTTCGGCGAACGGTTTTGGTGAGCAATAATGCAGGAAAGCAGCGGGCGGGATGGCGAGCTTGTCCTGCTGCTCCAACACAAGCTACCTTAAGAGCCGGTACGATGCGGGCAATGGGTGAAGTTCGTCAGGAGTACTGCATAAAAAAAACGAGTGTGTTGTCGTAGCAGTTGGTGATCAAAGAAATAAAACAAAATAAAATCAATAAATAATAATGTCATAGACTTAAAGCCATACCTTTGAAGTCATAATGCATTGCAAGTGTTATTAGGGAATGTTGTGCTGTGTTTTCAAGCGCTTCAATGTGCTGCTCTGCAAGGTTTGGAGACAGCGGGTGCGTTCACGGAGATCAAGAGCAGCCGGAGATCAAGAGCAGCCGCCGCAGGGGAGGGATACCATGGTAAATAGGTTACCTATTTACCATGGTATCTCTCCCCTGGGTGCGTTGTGTTTTGGTGAGCAATAATGCAGGAAAGCAGCGGGCGGGGATGGCGAGCTTGTCCTGCTGCTCCAACACAAGCTACCTTAAGAGCCGGTACGATGCGGGCAATGGGTGAAGTTCGTCAGGAGTACTGCATAAAAAAACGAGTGTGTTGTCGTAGCAGTTGGTGATCAAAGAAATAAAACAAAATAAAATCAATAAATAATAATGTCATAGACTTAAAGCCATACCTTTGAAGTCATAATGCATTACAAGTGTTATTAGGGAATGTTGTGCTGTGTTTTCAAGCGCTTCAATGTGCTGCTCTGCAAGGTTTGGAGACAGCTGGTGCGTTCACGTAGATCAAGAGCAGCCGGCGCAAAACACAAGGCACCCAGGGGAGAGATACCATGGTAAATAGGTTACCTATTTACCTATTTTTGTTTCGGCGAACGGTTTTGGTGAGCAATAATGCAGGAAAGAAGCGGGCGGGATGGCGAGCTTGTCCTGCTGCTCCAACACAAGCTACCTTAAGAGCCGGTACGATGCGGGCAATGGGTGAAGTTCGTCAGGAGTACTGCATAAAAAAACGAGTGTGTTGTCGTGGCAGTTGGTGATCAAAGAAATAAAAGCCATACCTTTGAAGTCATAATGCATTGCAAGTGTTATTAGGGAATGTTGTGCTGTGTTTTCAAGCGCTTCAATGTGCTGCTCTGCAAGGTTTGGAGACAGCGAGTGCGTTCACGGAGATCAAGAGCAGCCGCCGCAGGGGAGGGATACCATGGTAAATAGGTTACCTATTTACCATGGTATCTCTCCCCTGGGTGCGTTGTGTTTTGGTGAGCAATAATGCAGGAAAGCAGCGGGCGGGATGGCGAGCTTGTCCTGCTGCTCCAACACAAGCTACCTTAAGAGCCGGTACGATGCGGGCAATGGGTGAAGTTCGTCAGGAGTACTGCATAAATAAACGAGTGTGTTGTCGTGGCAGTTGGTGATCAAAGAAATAAAACAAAATAAAATCAATAAATAATAATGTCATAGACTTAAAGCCATACCTTTGAAGTCATAATGCATTGCAAGTGTTATTAGGGAATGTTGTGCTGTGTTTTCAAGCGCTTCAATGTGCTGCTCTGCAAGGTTTGGAGACAGCAGGTGCGTTCACGGAGATCAAGAGCAGCCGGCGCAAAACACAAGGCACCCAGGGGAGAGATACCATGGTAAATAGGTTACCTATTTACCTATTTTTGTTTCGGCGAACGGTTTTGGTGAGCAATAATGCAGGAAAGCAGCGGGCGGGATGGCGAGCTTGTCCTGCTGCTCCAACACAAGCTACCTTAAGAGCCGGTACGATGCGGGCAATGGGTGAAGTTCGTCAGGAGTACTGCATAAAAAAAAACGAGTGTGTTGTCGTAGCAGTTGGTGATCAAAGAAATAAAACAAAATAAAATCAATAAATAATAATGTCATAGACTTAAAGCCATACCTTTGAAGTCATAATGCATTGCAAGTGTTATTAGGGAATGTTGTGCTGTGTTTTCAAGCGCTTCAATGTGCTGCTCTGCAAGGTTTGGAGACAGCTGGTGCGTTCACGGAGATCAAGAGCAGCCGGCGCAAAACACAAGGCACCCAGGGGAGAGATACCATGGTAAATAGGTTACCTATTTACCTATTTTTGTTTCGGCGAACGGTTTTGGTGAGCAATAATGCAGGAAAGCAGCAGGCGGGATGGCGAGCTTGTCCTGCTGCTCCAACACAAGCTACCTTAAGAGCCGGTACGATGCGGGCAATGGGTGAAGTTCGTCAGGAGTACTGCATAAAAAAACGAGTGTGTTGTCGTGGCAGTTGGTGATCAAAGAAATAAAACAAAATAAAATCAATAAATAATAATGTCATAGACTTGAAGTCATACCTATGAAGTCATAATGCATTACAAGTGTTTTTAGGGAATGTTGTGCTGTGTTTTCAAGCGCTTCAATGTGCTGCTCTGCAAGGTTTGGAGACAGCAGGTGCGTTCACGGAGATCAAGAGCAGCCGGCGCAAAACACAAGGCACCCAGGGGAGAGATACCATGGTAAATAGGTTACCTATTTACCTATTTTTGTTTCGGCGAACGGTTTTGGTGAGCAATAATGCAGGAAAGCAGCGGGCGGGATGGCGAGCTTGTCCTGCTGCTCCAACACAAGCTACCTTAAGAGCCGGTACGATGCGGGCAATGGGTGAAGTTCGTCAGGAGTACTGCATAAAAAAACGAGTGTGTTGTCGTGGCAGTTGGTGATCAAAGAAATAAAAGCCATACCTTTGAAGTCATAATGCATTGCAAGTGTTATTAGGGAATGTTGTGCTGTGTTTTCAAGCGCTTCAATGTGCTGCTCTGCAAGGTTTGGAGACAGCTGGTGCGTTCACGGAGATCAAGAGCAGCCGGAGATCAAGAGCAGCCGCCGCAGGGGAGGGATACCATGGTAAATAGGTTACCTATTTACCATGGTATCTCTCCCCTGGGTGCGTTGTGTTTTGGTGAGCAATAATGCAGGAAAGCAGCTGGCGGGATGGCGAGCTTGTCCTGCTGCTCCAACACAAGCTACCTTAAGAGATGGTACGATGCGGGCAATGGGTGAAGTTCGTCAGGAGTACTGCATAAAAAAACGAGTGTGTTGTCGTGGCAGTTGGTGATCAAAGAAATAAAACAAAATAAAATCAATAAATAATAATGTCATAGACTTAAAGTCATACCTTTGAAGTCATAATGCATTACAAGTGTTATTAGGGAATGTTGTGCTGTGTTTTCAAGCGCTTCAATGTGCTGCTCTGCAAGGTTTGGAGACAGCTGGTGCGTTCACGGAGATCAAGAGCAGCCGGCGCAAAACACAAGGCACCCAGGGGAGAGATACCATGGTAAATAGGTTACCTATTTACCTATTTTTGTTTCGGCGAACGGTTTTGGTGAGCAATAATGCTGGAAAGCAGCGGGCGGGATGGCGAGCTTGTCCTGCTGCTCCAACACAAGCTACCTTAAGAGCCGGTACGATGCGGGCAATGGGTGAAGATCGTCAGGAGTACTGCATAAAAAAACGAGTGTGTTGTCGTGGCAGTTGGTGATCAAAGAAATAAAACAAAATAAAATCAATAAATAATAATGTCATAGACTTAAAGTCATACCTTTGAAGTCATAATGCATTGCAAGTGTTATTAGGGAATGTTGTGCTGTGTTTTCAAGCGCTTCAATGTGCTGCTCTGCAAGGTTTGGAGACAGCGGGTGCGTTCACGGAGATCAAGAGCAGCCGGAGATCAAGAGCAGCCGCCGCAGGGGAGGGATACCATGGTAAATAGGTTACCTATTTACCATGGTATCTCTCCCCTGGGTGCGTTGTGTTTTCGTGAGCAATAATGCAGGAAAGCAGCGGGCGGGATGGCGAGCTTGTCCTGCTGCTCCAACACAAGCTACCTTAAGAGCCGGTACGATGCGGGCAATGGGTGAAGTTCGTCAGGAGTACTGCATAAAAAAACGAGTGTGTTGTCGTGGCAGTTGGTGATCAAAGAAATAAAACAAAATAAAATCAATAAAAAATAATGTCATAGACTTAAAGTCATACCTTCGAAGTCATAATGCATTACAAGTGTTATTAGGGAATGTTGTGCTGTGTTTTCAAGCTCTTCAATGTGCTGCTCTGCAAGGTTTGGAGACAGCTGGTGCGTTCACGGAGATCAAGAGCAGCCGGAGATCAAGAGCAGCCGCCGCAGGGGAGGGATACCATGGTAAATAGGTTACCTATTTACCTATTTTTGTTTCGGCGAACGGTTAGGTAGGATAGGTTACCTATTTACCATGGTATCTCTCCCCTGGGTGCGTTGTGTTTTGGTGAGCAATAATGCAGGAAAGCAGCGGGCGGGATGGCGAGCTTGTCCTGCTGCTCCAACACAAGCTACCTTAAGAGCCGGTACGATGCGGGCAATGGGTGAAGTTCGTCAGGAGTACTGCATAAAAAAACGAGTGTGTTGTCGTGGCAGTTGGTGATCAAAGAAATAAAACAAAATAAAATCAATAAATAATAATGTCATAGACTTAAAGTCATACCTTTGAAGTCATAATGCATTACAAGTGTTATTAGGGAATGTTGTGCTGTGTTTTCAAGCGCTTCAATGTGCTGCTCTGCAAGGTTTGGAGACAGCTGGTGCGTTCACGGAGATCAAGAGCAGCCGGCGCAAAACACAAGGCACCCAGGGGAGAGATACCATGGTAAATAGGTTACCTATTTACCTATTTTTGTTTCGGCGAACGGTTTTGGTGAGCAATAATGCAGGAAAGCAGCGGGCGGGATGGCGAGCTTGTCCTGCTGCTCCAACACAAGCTACCTTAAGAGCCGGTACGATGCGGGCAATGGGTGAAGTTCGTCAGGAGTACTGCATAAAAAAACGAGTGTGTTGTCGTGGCAGTTGGTGATCAAAGAAATAAAAGCCATACCTTTGAAGTCATAATGCATTGCAAGTGTTATTAGGGAATGTTGTGCTGTGTTTTCAAGCGCTTCAATGTGCTGCTCTGCAAGGTTTGGAGACAGCGCGTGCGTTCACGGAGATCAAGAGCAGCCGGAGATCAAGAGCAGCCGCCGCAGGGGAGGGATACCATGGTAAATAGGTTACCTATTTACCATGGTATCTCTCCCCTGGGTGCGTTGTGTTTTGGTGAGCAATAATGCAGGAAAGCAGCGGGCGGGATGGCGAGCTTGTCCTGCTGCTCCAACACAAGCTACCTTAAAGCCGGTACGATGCGGGCAATGGGTGAAGTTCGTCAGGAGTACTGCATAAAAAAACGAGTGTGTTGTCGTGGCAGTTGGTGATCAAAGAAATAAAACAAAATAAAATCAATAAATAATAATGTCATAGACTTAAAGTCATACCTTTGAAGTCATAATGCATTACAAGTGTTATTAGGGAATGTTTTGCTGTGTTTTCAAGCGCTTCAATGTGCTGCTCTGCAAGGTTTGGAGACAGCTGGTGCGTTCACGGAGATCAAGAGCAGCCGGAGATCAAGAGCAGCCGCCGCAGGGGAGGGATACCATGGTAAATAGGTTACCTATTTACCTATTTTTGTTTCGGCGAACGGTTAGGTAGGATAGGTTACCTATTTACCATGGTATCTCTCCCCTGGGTGCGTTGTGTTTTGGTGAGCAATAATGCAGGAAAGCAGCGGGCGGGATGGCGAGCTTGTCCTGCTGCTCCAACACAAGCCACCTTAAGAGCCGGTACGATGCGGGCAATGGGTGAAGTTCGTCAGGAGTACTGCATAAAAAAACGAGTGTGTTGTCGTGGCAGTTGGTGATCAATGAAATAAAAGCCATACCTTTGAAGTAATAATGCATTGCAAGTGTTATTAGGGAATGTTGTGCTGTGTTTTCAAGCGCTTCAATGTGCTGCTCTGCAAGGTTTGGAGACAGCGCGTGCGTTCACGGAGATCAAGAGCAGCCGGAGATCAAGAGCAGCCGCCGCAGGGGAGGGATACCATGGTAAATAGGTTACCTATTTACCATGGTATCTCTCCCCTGGGTGCGTTGTGTTTTGGTGAGCAATAATGCAGGAAAGCAGCGGGCGGGATGGCGAGCTTGTCCTGCTGCTCCAACACAAGCTACCTTAAGAGCCGGTACGATGCGGGCAATGGGTGAAGTTCGTCAGGAGTACTGCATAAATAAACGAGTGTGTTGTCGTGGCAGTTGGTGATCAAAGAAATAAAACAAAATAAAATCAATAAATAATAATGTCATAGACTTAAAGCCATACCTTTGAAGTCATAATGCATTGCAAGTGTTATTAGGGAATGTTGTGCTGTGTTTTCAAGCGCTTCAATGTGCTGCTCTGCAAGGTTTGGAGACAGCAGGTGCGTTCACGGAGATCAAGAGCAGCCGGCGCAAAACACAAGGCACCCAGGGGAGAGATACCATGGTAAATAGGTTACCTATTTACCTATTTTTGTTTCGGCGAACGGTTTTGGTGAGCAATAATGCAGGAAAGCAGCGGGCGGGATGGCGAGCTTGTCCTGCTGCTCCAACACAAGCTACCTTAAGAGCCGGTACGATGCGGGCAATGGGTGAAGTTCGTCAGGAGTACTGCATAAAAAAACGAGTGTGTTGTCGTGGCAGTTGGTGATCAAAGAAATAAAAGCCATACCTTTGAAGTCATAATGCATTGCAAGTGTTATTAGGGAATGTTGTGCTGTGTTTTCAAGCGCTTCAATGTGCTGCTCTGCAAGGTTTGGAGACAGCTGGTGCGTTCACGGAGATCAAGAGCAGCCGGCGCAAAACACAAGGCACCCAGGGGAGAGATACCATGGTAAATAGGTTACCTATTTACCTATTTTTGTTTCGGCTAACGGTTTTTGGTAAGCAATAATGCTGGAAAGCAGCGGGCGGGATGGCGAGCTTGTCCTGCTGCTCCAACACAAGCTACCTTAAGAGCCGGTACGATGCGGGCAATGGGTGAAGTTCGTCAGGAGTACTGCATAAAAAAACGAGTGTGTTGTCGTAGCAGTTGGTGATCAAAGAAATAAAACAAAATAAAATCAATAAATAATAATGTCATAGACTTAAAGTCATACCTATGAAGTCATAATGCATTGCAAGTGTTATTAGGGAATGTTGTGCTGTGTTTTCAAGCTCTTCAATGTGCTGCTCTGCAAGGTTTGGAGACAGCTGGTGCGTTCACGGAGATCAAGAGCAGCCGGAGATCAAGAGCAGCCGCCGCAGGGGAGGGATACCATGGTAAATAGGTTACCTATTTACCTATTTTTGTTTCGGCGAACGGTTAGGTAGGATAGGTTACCTATTTACCATGGTATCTCTCCCCTGGGTGCGTTGTGTTTTGGTGAGCAATAATGCAGGAAAGCAGCGGGCGGGATGGCGAGCTTGTCCTGCTGCTCCAACACAAGCTACCTTAAGAGCGGTACGATGCGGGCAATGGGTGAAGTTCGTCAGGAGTACTGCATAAATAAACGAGTGTGTTGTCGTGGCAGTTGGTGATCAAAGAAATAAAACAAAATAAAATCAATAAATAATAATGTCATAGACTTAAAGCCATACCTTTGAAGTCATAATGCATTGCAAGTGTTATTAGGGAATGTTGTGCTGTGTTTTCAAGCGCTTCAATGTGCTGCTCTGCAAGGTTTGGAGACAGCAGGTGCGTTCACGGAGATCAAGAGCAGCCGGCGCAAAACACAAGGCACCCAGGGGAGAGATACCATGGTAAATAGGTTACCTATTTACCTATTTTTGTTTCGGCGAACGGTTTTGGTGAGCAATAATGCAGGAAAGCAGCGGGCGGGATGGCGAGCTTGTCCTGCTGCTCCAACACAAGCTACCTTAAGAGCCGGTACGATGCGGGCAATGGGTGAAGTTCTTCAGGAGTACTGCATAAAAAAACGAGTGTGTTGTCGTGGCAGTTGGTGATCAAAGAAATAAAACAAAATAAAATCAATAAATAATAATGTCATAGACTTAAAGTCATACCTATGAAGTCATAATGCATTGCAAGTGTTATTAGGGAATGTTGTGCTGTGTTTTCAAGCTCTTCAATGTGCTGCTCTGCAAGGTTTGGAGACAGCTGGTGCGTTCACGGAGATCAAGAGCAGCCGGAGATCAAGAGCAGCCGCCGCAGGGGAGGGATACCATGGTAAATAGGTTACCTATTTACCTATTTTTGTTTCGGCGAACGGTTAGGTAGGATAGGTTACCTATTTACCATGGTATCTCTCCCCTGGGTGCGTTGTGTTTTGGTGAGCAATAATGCAGGAAAGCAGCGGGCGGGATGGCGAGCTTGTCCTGCTGCTCCAACACAAGCTACCTTAAGAGCCGGTACGATGCGGGCAATGGGTGAAGTTCGTCAGGAGTACTGCATAAATAAACGAGTGTGTTGTCGTGGCAGTTGGTGATCAAAGAAATAAAACAAAATAAAATCAATAAATAATAATGTCATAGACTTAAAGCCATACCTTTGAAGTCATAATGCATTGCAAGTGTTATTAGGGAATGTTGTGCTGTGTTTTCAAGCGCTTCAATGTGCTGCTCTGCAAGGTTTGGAGACAGCAGGTGCGTTCACGGAGATCAAGAGCAGCCGGCGCAAAACACAAGGCACCCAGGGGAGAGATACCATGGTAAATAGGTTACCTATTTACCTATTTTTGTTTCGGCGAACGGTTTTGGTGAGCAATAATGCAGGAAAGCAGCGGGCGGGATGGCGAGCTTGTCCTGCTGCTCCAACACAAGCTACCTTAAGAGCCGGTACGATGCGGGCAATGGGTGAAGTTCTTCAGGAGTACTGCATAAAAAAACGAGTGTGTTGTCGTGGCAGTTGGTGATCAAAGAAATAAAACAAAATAAAATCAATAAATAATAATGTCATAGACTTAAAGCCATACCTTTGAAGTCATAATGCATTGCAAGTGTTATTAGGGAATGTTGTGCTGTGTTTTCAAGCGCTTCAATGTGCTGCTCTGCAAGGTTTGGAGACAGCAGGTGCGTTCACGGAGATCAAGAGCAGCCGGCGCAAAACACAAGGCACCCAGGGGAGAGATACCATGGTAAATAGGTTACCTATTTACCTATTTTTGTTTCGGCGAACGGTTTTGGTGAGCAATAATGCAGGAAAGCAGCGGGCGGGATGGCGAGCTTGTCCTGCTGCTCCAACACAAGCTACCTTAAGAGCCGGTACGATGCGGGCAATGGGTGAAGTTCGTCAGGAGTACTGCATAAAAAACGTTGTGCTGTGTTTTCAAGCGCTTCAATGTGCTGCTCTGCAAGGTTTGGAGACAGCGCGTGCGTTCACGGAGATCAAGAGCAGCCGGAGATCAAGAGCAGCCGCCGCAGGGGAGGGATACCATGGTAAATAGGTTACCTATTTACCATGGTATCTCTCCCCTGGGTGCGTTGTGTTTTGGTGAGCAAAAATGCAGGAAAGCAGCGGGCGGGATGGCGAGCTTGTCCTGCTGCTCCAACACAAGCTACCTTAAGAGCCGGTACGATGCGGGCAATGGTTGAAGTTCGTCAGGAGTACTGCATAAAAAAACGAGTGTGTTGTCGTGGCAGTTGGTGATCAAAGAAATAAAACAAAATAAAATCAATAAATAATAATGTCATAGACTTAAAGTCATACCTTTGAAGTCATAATGCATTACAAGTGTTATTAGGGAATGTTGTGCTGTGTTTTCAAGCGCTTCAATGTGCTGCTCTGCAAGGTTTGGAGACAGCTGGTGCGTTCACGGAGATCAAGAGCAGCCGGCGCAAAACACAAGGCACCCAGGGGAGAGATACCATGGTAAATAGGTTACCTATTTACCTATTTTTGTTTCGGCGAACGGTTTTGGTGAGCAATAATGCTGGAAAGCAGCGGGCGGGATGGCGAGCTTGTCCTGCTGCTCCAACACAAGCTACCTTAAGAGCCGGTACGATGCGGGCAATGGGTGAAGTTCGTCAGGAGTACTGCATAAAAAAACGAGTGTGTTGTCGTGGCAGTTGGTGATCAAAGAAATAAAACAAAATAAAATCAATAAATAATAATGTCATAGACTTAAAGTCATACCTTTGAAGTCATAATGCATTGCAAGTGTTATTAGGGAATGTTGTGCTGTGTTTTCAAGCGCTTCAATGTGCTGCTCTGCAAGGTTTGGAGACAGCGGGTGCGTTCACGGAGATCAAGAGCAGCCGGAGATCAAGAGCAGCCGCCGCAGGGGAGGGATACCATGGTAAATAGGTTACCTATTTACCATGGTATCTCTCCTCTGGGTGCGTTGTGTTTTCGTGAGCAATAATGCAGGAAAGCAGCGGGCGGGATGGCGAGCTTGTCCTGCTGCTCCAACACAAGCTACCTTAAGAGCCGGTACGATGCGGGCAATGGGTGAAGTTCGTCAGGAGTACTGCATAAAAAAACGAGTGTGTTGTCGTGGCAGTTGGTGATCAAAGAAATAAAACAAAATAAAATCAATAAAAAATAATGTCATAGACTTAAAGTCATACCTTTGAAGTCATAATGCCTTACAAGTGTTATTAGGGAATGTTGTGCTGTGTTTTCAAGCGCTTCAATGTGCTGCTCTGCAAGGTTTGGAGACAGCAGGTGCGTTCCCGGAGATCAAGAGCAGCCGGCGCAAAACACAAGGCACCCAGGGGAGAGATACCATGGTAAATATGTTACCTATTTACCTATTTTTGTTTCGGCGAACGGTTTTGGTGAACAATAATGCAGGAAAGCAGCGGGCGGGATGGCGAGCTTGTAATGCTGCTCCAACACAAGCTACCTTAAGAGCCGGTACGATGCGGGCAATGGGTGAAGTTCGTCAGGAGTACTGCATAAAAACGAGTGTGTTGTCGTGGCAGTTGGTGATCAAAGAAATAAAAGCCATACCTTTGAAGTCATAATGCATTGCAAGTGTTATTAGGGAATGTTGTGCTGTGTTTTCAAGCGCTTCAATGTGCTGCTCTGCAAGGTTTGGAGACAGCGCGTGCGTTCACGGAGATCAAGAGCAGCCGGAGATCAAGAGCAGCCGCCGCGTTTGAGGGATACCATGGTAAATAGGTTACCTATTTACCTATTTTTGTTTCGGCGAACGGTTAGGTAGGATAGGTTACCTATTTACCATGGTATCTCTCCCCTGGGTGCGTTGTGTTTTTGGTGAGCAATAATGCAGGAAAGCAGCGGGCGGGATGGCGAGCTTGTCCTGCTGCTCCAACACAAGCTACCTTAAGAGCCGGTACGATGCGGGCAATGGGTGAAGTTCGTCAGGAGTACTGCATAAAAAAACGAGTGTGTTGTCGTGGCAGTTGGTGATCAAAGAAATAAAACAAAATAAAATCAATAAATAATAATGTCATAGACTTAAAGTCATACCTTTGAAGTCATAATGCATTACAAGTGTTATTAGGGAATGTTGTGCTGTGTTTTCAAGCGCTTCAATGTGCTGCTCTGCAAGGTTTGGAGACAGCTGGTGCGTTCACGGAGATCAAGAGCAGCCGGCGCAAAACACAAGGCACCCAGGGGAGAGATACCATGGTAAATAGGCTACCTATTTACCTATTTTTGTTTCGGCAAACGGTTTTGGTGAGCAATAATGCAGGAAAGCAGAGGGCGGGATGGCGAGCTTGTCCTGCTTCTCCAACACAAGCTACCTTAAGAGCCGGTACGATGCGGGCAATGGGTGAAGTTCGTCAGGAGTACTGCATAAAAAAACGAGTGTGTTGTCGTGGCAGTTGGTGATCAAAGAAATAAAAGCCATACCTTTGAAGTCATAATGCATTGCAAGTGTTATTAGGGAATGTTGTGCTGTGTTTTCAAGCGCTTCAATGTGCTGCTCTGCAAGGTTTGGAGACAGCGCGTGCGTTCACGGAGATCAAGAGCAGCCGGAGATCAAAAACAGCCGCCGCAGGGGAGGGATACCATGGTAAATAGGTTACCTATTTACCATGGTATCTCTCCCCTGGGTGCGTTGTGTTTTGGTGAGCAATAATGCAGGAAAGCAGCGGGCGGGATGGCGAGCTTGTCCTGCTGCTCCAACACAAGCTACCTTAAAGCCGGTACGATGCGGGCAATGGGTGAAGATCGTCAGGAGTACTGCATAAAAAAACGAGTGTGTTGTCGTGGCAGTTGGTGATCAAAGAAATAAAACAAAATAAAATCAATAAATAATAATGTCATAGACTTAAAGTCATACCTTTGAAGTCATAATGCATTACAAGTGTTATTAGGGAATGTTGTGCTGTGTTTTCAAGAGCTTCAATGCGCTGCTCTGCAAGGTTTGGAGACAGCTGGTGCGTTCACGGAGATCAAGAGCAGCCGGCGCAAAACACAAGGCACCCAGGGGAGAGATACCATGGTAAATAGGTTACCTATTTACCTATTTTTGTTTCGGCGAACGGTTTTGGTGAGCAATAATGCTGGAAAGCAGCGGGCGGGATGGCGAGCTTGTCCTGCTGCTCCAACACAAGCTACCTTAAGAGCCGGTACGATGCGGGCAATGGGTGAAGTTCGTCAGGAGTACTGCATAAAAAAACGAGTGTGTTGTCGTGGCAGTTGGTGATCAAAGAAATAAAACAAAATAAAATCAATAAATAATAATGTCATAGACTTAAAGTCATACCTTTGAAGTCATAATGCATTGCAAGTGTTATTAGGGAATGTTGTGCTGTGTTTTCAAGCGCTTCAATGTGCTGCTCTGCAAGGTTTGGAGACAGCGGGTGCGTTCACGGAGATCAAGAGCAGCCGGAGATCAAGAGCAGCCGCCGCAGGAGAGGGATACCATGGTAAATAGGTTACCTATTTACCATGGTATCTCTCCCCTGGGTGCGTTGTGTTTTCGTGAGCAATAATGCAGGAAAGCAGCGGGCGGGATGGCGAGCTTGTCCTGCTGCTCCAACACAAGCTACCTTAAGAGCCGGTACGATGCGGGCAATGGGTGAAGTTCGTCAGGAGTACTGCATAAAAAAACGAGTGTGTTGTCGTGGCAGTTGGTGATCAAAGAAATAAAACAAAATAAAATCAATAAAAAAATAATGTCATAGACTTAAAGTCATACCTTTGAAGTCATAATGCCTTACAAGTGTTATTAGGGAATGTTGTGCTGTGTTTTCAAGCGCTTCAATGTGCTGCTCTGCAAGGTTTGGAGACAGCAGGTGCGTTCACGGAGATCAAGAGCAGCCGGCGCAAAACACAAGGCACCCAGGGGAGAGATACCATGGTAAATAGGTTACCTATTTACCTATTTTTGTTTCGGCGAACGGTTTTGGTGAGCAATAATGCAGGAAAGCAGCGGGCGGGATGGCGAGCTTGTCCTGCTGCTCCAACACAAGCTACCTTAAGAGCCGGTACGATGCGGGCAATGGGTGAAGTTCGTCAGGAGTACTGCATAAAAACGAGTGTGTTGTCGTGGCAGTTGGTGATCAAAGAAATAAAAG
This sequence comes from Acipenser ruthenus, assembly GCF_902713425.1. NCBI lineage: Eukaryota > Metazoa > Chordata > Actinopteri > Acipenseriformes > Acipenseridae > Acipenser > Acipenser ruthenus. The sequence continues at coordinate 27,499 of NW_026708197.1, read as the reverse complement.
CCATACCTTTGAAGTCATAATGCATTGCAAGTGTTATTAGGGAATGTTGTGCTGTGTTTTCAAGCGCTTCAATGTGCTGCTCTGCAAGGTTTGGAGACAGCGCGTGCGTTCACGGAGATCAAGAGCAGCCGGAGATCAAGAGCAGCCGCCGCAGGGGAGGGATACCATGGTAAATAGGTTACCTATTTACCATGGTATCTCTCCCCTGGGTGCGTTGTGTTTTGGTGAGCAATAATGCAGGAAAGCAGCGGGCGGGATGGCGAGCTTGTCCTGCTGCTCCAACACAAGCTACCTTAAGAGCCGGTACGATGCGGGCAATGGGTGAAGTTCGTCAGGAGTACTGCATAAATAAACGAGTGTGTTGTCGTGGCAGTTGGTGATCAAAGAAATAAAACAAAATAAAATCAATAAATAATAATGTCATAGACTTAAAGCCATACCTTTGAAGTCATAATGCATTGCAAGTGTTATTAGGGAATGTTGTGCTGTGTTTTCAAGCGCTTCAATGTGCTGCTCTGCAAGGTTTGGAGACAGCAGGTGCGTTCACGGAGATCAAGAGCAGCCGGCGCAAAACACAAGGCACCCAGGGGAGAGATACCATGGTAAATAGGTTACCTATTTACCTATTTTTGTTTCGGCGAACGGTTTTGGTGAGCAATAATGCAGGAAAGCAGCGGGCGGGATGGCGAGCTTGTCCTGCTGCTCCAACACAAGCTACCTTAAGAGCCGGTACGATGCGGGCAATGGGTGAAGTTCGTCAGGAGTAATGCATAAAAAAACGAGTGTGTTGTCGTGGCAGTTGGTGATCAAAGAAATAAAAGCCATACCTTTGAAGTCATAATGCATTGCAAGTGTTATTAGGGAATGTTGTGCTGTGTTTTCAAGCGCTTCAATGTGCTGCTCTGCAAGGTTTGGAGACAGCTGGTGCGTTCACGGAGATCAAGAGCAGCCGGCGCAAAACACAAGGCACCCAGGGGAGAGATACCATGGTAAATAGGTTACCTATTTACCTATTTTTGTTTCGGCTAACGGTTTTGGTGAGCAATAATGCTGGAAAGCAGCGGGCGGGATGGCGAGCTTGTCCTGCTGCTCCAACACAAGCTACCTTAAGAGCCGGTACGATGCGGGCAATGGGTGAAGTTCGTCAGGAGTACTGCATAAAAAACGAGTGTGTTGTCGTGGCAGTTGGTGATCAAAGAAATAAAACAAAATAAAATCAATAAATAATAATGTCATAGACTTAAAGTCATACCTTTGAAGTCATAATGCATTGCAAGTGTTATTAGGGAATGTTGTGCTGTGTTTTCAAGCGCTTCAATGTGCTGCTCTGCAAGGTTTGGAGACAGCGGGTGCGTTCACGGAGATCAAGAGCAGCCGGAGATCAAGAGCAGCCGCCGCAGGGGAGGGATACCATGGTAAATAGGTTACCTATTTACCATGGTATCTCTCCCCTGGGTGCGTTGTGTTTTCGTGAGCAATAATGCAGGAAAGCAGCGGGCGGGATGGCGAGCTTGTCCTGCTGCTCCAACACAAGCTACCTTAAGAGCCGGTACGATGCGGGCAATGGGTGAAGTTCGTCAGGAGTACTGCATAAAAAAACGATTGTGTTGTCGTGGCAGTTGGTGATCAAAGAAATAAAACAAAATAAAATCAATAAATAATAATGTCATAGACTTAAAGTCATACCTTTGAAGTCATAATGCATTACAAGTGTTATTAGGGAATGTTGTCCTGTGTTTTCAAGCGCTTCAATGTGCTGCTCTGCAAGGTTTGGAGACAGCTGGTGCGTTCACGGAGATCAAGAGCAGCCGGCGCAAAACACAAGGCACCCAGGGGAGAGATACCATGGTAAATAGGTTACCTATTTACCTATTTTTGTTTCGGCGAACGGTTTTGGTGAGCAATAATGCTGGAAAGCAGCGGGCGGGATGGCGAGCTTGTCCTGCTGCTCCAACACAAGCTACCTTAAGAGCCGGTACGATGCGGGCAATGGGTGAAGTTCGTCAGGAGTACTGCATAAAAAAACGAGTGTGTTGTCGTGGCAGTTGGTGATCAAAGAAATAAAAGCCATACCTTTGAAGTCATAATGCATTGCAAGTGTTATTAGGGAATGTTGTGCTGTGTTTTCAAGCGCTTCAATGTGCTGCTCTGCAAGGTTTGGAGACAGCGCGTGCGTTCACGGAGATCAAGAGCAGCCGGAGATCAAGAGCAGCCGCCGCAGGGGAGGGATACCATGGTAAATAGGTTACCTATTTACCATGGTATCTCTCCCCTGGGTGCGTTGTGTTTTGGTGAGCAATAATGCAGGAAAGCAGCGGGCGGGATGGCGAGCTTGTCCTGCTGCTCCAACACAAGCTACCTTAAGAGCCGGTACGATACGGGCAATGGGTGAAGTTCGTCAGGAGTACTGCATAAAAAAACGAGTGTGTTGTCGTAGCAGTTGGTGATCAAAGAAATAAAACAAAATAAAATCAATAAATAATAATGTCATAGACTTAAAGCCATACCTTTGAAGTCATAATGCATTACAAGTGTTATTAGGGAATGTTGTGCTGTGTTTTCAAGCGCTTCAATGTGCTGCTCTGCAAGGTTTGGAGACAGCAGGTGCGTTCACGGAGATCAAGAGCAGCCGGCGCAAAACACAAGGCACCCAGGGGAGAGATACCATGGTAAATAGGTTACCTATTTACCTATTTTTGTTTCGGCGAACGGTTTTGGTGAGCAATAATGCAGGAAAGCAGCGGGCGGGATGGCGAGCTTGTCCTGCTGCTCCAACACAAGCTACCTTAAGAGCCGGTACGATGCGGGCAATGGGTGAAGTTCGTCAGGAGTACTGCATAAAAAAAACGAGTGTGTTGTCGTAGCAGTTGGTGATCAAAGAAATAAAACAAAATAAAATCAATAAATAATAATGTCATAGACTTAAAGCCATACCTTTGAAGTCATAATGCATTGCAAGTGTTATTAGGGAATGTTGTGCTGTGTTTTCAAGCGCTTCAATGTGCTGCTCTGCAAGGTTTGGAGACAGCGGGTGCGTTCACGGAGATCAAGAGCAGCCGGAGATCAAGAGCAGCCGCCGCAGGGGAGGGATACCATGGTAAATAGGTTACCTATTTACCATGGTATCTCTCCCCTGGGTGCGTTGTGTTTTGGTGAGCAATAATGCAGGAAAGCAGCGGGCGGGATGGCGAGCTTGTCCTGCTGCTCCAACACAAGCTACCTTAAGAGCCGGTACGATGCGGGCAATGGGTGAAGTTCGTCAGGAGTACTGCATAAAAAAACGAGTGTGTTGTCGTAGCAGTTGGTGATCAAAGAAATAAAACAAAATAAAATCAATAAATAATAATGTCATAGACTTAAAGCCATACCTTTGAAGTCATAATGCATTACAAGTGTTATTAGGGAATGTTGTGCTGTGTTTTCAAGCGCTTCAATGTGCTGCTCTGCAAGGTTTGGAGACAGCTGGTGCGTTCACGTAGATCAAGAGCAGCCGGCGCAAAACACAAGGCACCCAGGGGAGAGATACCATGGTAAATAGGTTACCTATTTACCTATTTTTGTTTCGGCGAACGGTTTTGGTGAGCAATAATGCAGGAAAGAAGCGGGCGGGATGGCGAGCTTGTCCTGCTGCTCCAACACAAGCTACCTTAAGAGCCGGTACGATGCGGGCAATGGGTGAAGTTCGTCAGGAGTACTGCATAAAAAAACGAGTGTGTTGTCGTGGCAGTTGGTGATCAAAGAAATAAAAGCCATACCTTTGAAGTCATAATGCATTGCAAGTGTTATTAGGGAATGTTGTGCTGTGTTTTCAAGCGCTTCAATGTGCTGCTCTGCAAGGTTTGGAGACAGCGCGTGCGTTCACGGAGATCAAGAGCAGCCGGAGATCAAGAGCAGCCGCCGCAGGGGAGGGATACCATGGTAAATAGGTTACCTATTTACCATGGTATCTCTCCCCTGGGTGCGTTGTGTTTTGGTGAGCAATAATGCAGGAAAGCAGCGGGCGGGATGGCGAGCTTGTCCTGCTGCTCCAACACAAGCTACCTTAAGAGCCGGTACGATACGGGCAATGGGTGAAGTTCGTCAGGAGTACTGCATAAAAAAACGAGTGTGTTGTCGTAGCAGTTGGTGATCAAAGAAATAAAACAAAATAAAATCAATAAATAATAATGTCATAGACTTAAAGCCATACCTTTGAAGTCATAATGCATTACAAGTGTTATTAGGGAATGTTGTGCTGTGTTTTCAAGCGCTTCAATGTGCTGCTCTGCAAGGTTTGGAGACAGCAGGTGCGTTCACGGAGATCAAGAGCAGCCGGCGCAAAACACAAGGCACCCAGGGGAGAGATACCATGGTAAATAGGTTACCTATTTACCTATTTTTGTTTCGGCGAACGGTTTTGGTGAGCAATAATGCAGGAAAGCAGCGGGCGGGATGGCGAGCTTGTCCTGCTGCTCCAACACAAGCTACCTTAAGAGCCGGTACGATGCGGGCAATGGGTGAAGTTCGTCAGGAGTACTGCATAAAAAAAACGAGTGTGTTGTCGTAGCAGTTGGTGATCAAAGAAATAAAACAAAATAAAATCAATAAATAATAATGTCATAGACTTAAAGCCATACCTTTGAAGTCATAATGCATTGCAAGTGTTATTAGGGAATGTTGTGCTGTGTTTTCAAGCGCTTCAATGTGCTGCTCTGCAAGGTTTGGAGACAGCGGGTGCGTTCACGGAGATCAAGAGCAGCCGGAGATCAAGAGCAGCCGCCGCAGGGGAGGGATACCATGGTAAATAGGTTACCTATTTACCATGGTATCTCTCCCCTGGGTGCGTTGTGTTTTGGTGAGCAATAATGCAGGAAAGCAGCGGGCGGGATGGCGAGCTTGTCCTGCTGCTCCAACACAAGCTACCTTAAGAGCCGGTACGATGCGGGCAATGGGTGAAGTTCGTCAGGAGTACTGCATAAAAAAACGAGTGTGTTGTCGTAGCAGTTGGTGATCAAAGAAATAAAACAAAATAAAATCAATAAATAATAATGTCATAGACTTAAAGCCATACCTTTGAAGTCATAATGCATTACAAGTGTTATTAGGGAATGTTGTGCTGTGTTTTCAAGCGCTTCAATGTGCTGCTCTGCAAGGTTTGGAGACAGCTGGTGCGTTCACGTAGATCAAGAGCAGCCGGCGCAAAACACAAGGCACCCAGGGGAGAGATACCATGGTAAATAGGTTACCTATTTACCTATTTTTGTTTCGGCGAACGGTTTTGGTGAGCAATAATGCAGGAAAGAAGCGGGCGGGATGGCGAGCTTGTCCTGCTGCTCCAACACAAGCTACCTTAAGAGCCGGTACGATGCGGGCAATGGGTGAAGTTCGTCAGGAGTACTGCATAAAAAAACGAGTGTGTTGTCGTGGCAGTTGGTGATCAAAGAAATAAAAGCCATACCTTTGAAGTCATAATGCATTGCAAGTGTTATTAGGGAATGTTGTGCTGTGTTTTCAAGCGCTTCAATGTGCTGCTCTGCAAGGTTTGGAGACAGCGCGTGCGTTCACGGAGATCAAGAGCAGCCGGAGATCAAGAGCAGCCGCCGCAGGGGAGGGATACCATGGTAAATAGGTTACCTATTTACCATGGTATCTCTCCCCTGGGTGCGTTGTGTTTTGGTGAGCAATAATGCAGGAAAGCAGCGGTCGGGATGGCGAGCTTGTCCTGCTGCTCCAACACAAGCTACCTTAAGAGCCGGTACGATGCGGGCAATGGGTGAAGTTCGTCAGGAGTACTGCATAAAAAAACGAGTGTGTTGTCGTGGCAGTTGGTGATCAAAGAAATAAAACAAAATAAAATCAATAAATAATAATGTCATAGACTTAAAGTCATACCTTTGAAGTCATAATGCATTGCAAGTGTTATTAGGGAATGTTGTGCTGTGTTTTCAAGCGCTTCAATGTGCTGCTCTGCAAGGTTTGGAGACAGCGGGTGCGTTCACGGAGATCAAGAGCAGCCGCCGCAGGGGAGGGATACCATGGTAAATAGGTTACCTATTTACCATGGTATCTCTCCCCTGGGTGCGTTGTGTTTTCGTGAGCAATAATGCAGGAAAGCAGCGGGCGGGATGGCGAGCTTGTCCTGCTGCTCCAACACAAGCTACCTTAAGAGCCGGTACGATGCGGGCAATGGGTGAAGTTCGTCAGGAGTACTGCATAAAAAAACGAGTGTGTTGTCGTGGCAGTTGGTGATCAAAGAAATAAAACAAAATAAAATCAATAAAAAATAATGTCATAGACTTAAAGTCATACCTTCGAAGTCATAATGCATTACAAGTGTTATTAGGGAATGTTGTGCTGTGTTTTCAAGCGCATCAATGTGCTGCTCTGCAAGGTTTGGAGACAGCAGGTGCGTTCACGGAGATCAAGAGCAGCCGGCGCAAAACACAAGGCACCCAGGGGAGAGATACCATGGTAAATAGGTTACCTATTTACCTATTTTTGTTTCGGCGAACGGTTTTGGTGAGCAATAATGCAGGAAAGCAGCGGGCGGGATGGCGAGCTTGTCCTGCTGCTCCAACACAAGCTACCTTAAGAGCCGGTACGATGCGGGCAATGGGTGAAGTTCGTCAGGAGTACTGCATAAAAAAACGAGTGTGTTGTCGTGGCAGTTGGTGATCAAAGAAATAAAAGCCATACCTTTGAAGTCATAATGCATTGCAAGTGTTATTAGGGAATGTTGTGCTGTGTTTTCAAGCGCTTCAATGTGCTGCTCTGCAAGGTTTGGAGACAGCGCGTGCGTTCACGGAGATCAAGAGCAGCCGGAGATCAAGAGCAGCCGCCGCAGGGGAGGGATACCATGGTAAATAGGTTACCTATTTACCATGGTATCTCTCCCCTGGGTGCGTTGTGTTTTGGTGAGCAATAATGCAGGAAAGCAGCGGGCGGGATGGCGAGCTTGTCCTGCTGCTCCAACACAAGCTACCTTAAGAGCCGGTACGATGCGGGCAATGGGTGAAGTTCGTCAGGAGTACTGCATAAATAAACGAGTGTGTTGTCGTGGCAGTTGGTGATCAAAGAAATAAAACAAAATAAAATCAATAAATAATAATGTCATAGACTTAAAGCCATACCTTTGAAGTCATAATGCATTGCAAGTGTTATTAGGGAATGTTGTGCTGTGTTTTCAAGCGCTTCAATGTGCTGCTCTGCAAGGTTTGGAGACAGCAGGTGCGTTCACGGAGATCAAGAGCAGCCGGCGCAAAACACAAGGCACCCAGGGGAGAGATACCATGGTAAATAGGTTACCTATTTACCTATTTTTGTTTCGGCGAACGGTTTTGGTGAGCAATAATGCAGGAAAGCAGCGGGCGGGATGGCGAGCTTGTCCTGCTGCTCCAACACAAGCTACCTTAAGAGCCGGTACGATGCGGGCAATGGGTGAAGTTCGTCAGGAGTACTGCATAAAAAAAACGAGTGTGTTGTCGTAGCAGTTGGTGATCAAAGAAATAAAACAAAATAAAATCAATAAATAATAATGTCATAGACTTAAAGCCATACCTTTGAAGTCATAATGCATTGCAAGTGTTATTAGGGAATGTTGTGCTGTGTTTTCAAGCGCTTCAATGTGCTGCTCTGCAAGGTTTGGAGACAGCTGGTGCGTTCACGGAGATCAAGAGCAGCCGGCGCAAAACACAAGGCACCCAGGGGAGAGATACCATGGTAAATAGGTTACCTATTTACCTATTTTTGTTTCGGCGAACGGTTTTGGTGAGCAATAATGCAGGAAAGCAGCAGGCGGGATGGCGAGCTTGTCCTGCTGCTCCAACACAAGCTACCTTAAGAGCCGGTACGATGCGGGCAATGGGTGAAGTTCGTCAGGAGTACTGCATAAAAAAACGAGTGTGTTGTCGTGGCAGTTGGTGATCAAAGAAATAAAACAAAATAAAATCAATAAATAATAATGTCATAGACTTGAAGTCATACCTATGAAGTCATAATGCATTACAAGTGTTTTTAGGGAATGTTGTGCTGTGTTTTCAAGCGCTTCAATGTGCTGCTCTGCAAGGTTTGGAGACAGCAGGTGCGTTCACGGAGATCGAGAGCAGCCGGCGCAAAACACAAGGCACCCAGGGGAGAGATACCATGGTAAATAGGTTACCTATTTACCTATTTTTGTTTCGGCGAACGGTTTTGGTGAGCAATAATGCAGGAAAGCAGCGGGCGGGATGGCGAGCTTGTCCTGCTGCTCCAACACAAGCTACCTTAAGAGCCGGTACGATGCGGGCAATGGGTGAAGTTCGTCAGGAGTACTGCATAAAAAAACGAGTGTGTTGTCGTGGCAGTTGGTGATCAAAGAAATAAAAGCCATACCTTTGAAGTCATAATGCATTGCAAGTGTTATTAGGGAATGTTGTGCTGTGTTTTCAAGCGCTTCAATGTGCTGCTCTGCAAGGTTTGGAGACAGCGCGTGCGTTCACGGAGATCAAGAGCAGCCGGAGATCAAGAGCAGCCGCCGCAGGGGAGGGATACCATGGTAAATAGGTTACCTATTTACCATGGTATCTCTCCCCTGGGTGCGTTGTGTTTTGGTGAGCAATAATGCAGGAAAGCAGCGGTCGGGATGGCGAGCTTGTCCTGCTGCTCCAACACAAGCTACCTTAAGAGCCGGTACGATGCGGGCAATGGGTGAAGTTCGTCAGGAGTACTGCATAAAAAAACGAGTGTGTTGTCGTGGCAGTTGGTGATCAAAGAAATAAAACAAAATAAAATCAATAAATAATAATGTCATAGACTTAAAGTCATACCTTTGAAGTCATAATGCATTACAAGTGTTATTAGGGAATGTTGTGCTGTGTTTTCAAGCGCTTCAATGTGCTGCTCTGCAAGGTTTGGAGACAGCTGGTGCGTTCACGGAGATCAAGAGCAGCCGGCGCAAAACACAAGGCACCCAGGGGAGAGATACCATGGTAAATAGGTTACCTATTTACCTATTTTTGTTTCGGCGAACGGTTTTGGTGAGCAATAATGCTGGAAAGCAGCGGGCGGGATGGCGAGCTTGTCCTGCTGCTCCAACACAAGCTACCTTAAGAGCCGGTACGATGCGGGCAATGGGTGAAGATCGTCAGGAGTACTGCATAAAAAAACGAGTGTGTTGTCGTGGCAGTTGGTGATCAAAGAAATAAAACAAAATAAAATCAATAAATAATAATGTCATAGACTTAAAGTCATACCTTTGAAGTCATAATGCATTGCAAGTGTTATTAGGGAATGTTGTGCTGTGTTTTCAAGCGCTTCAATGTGCTGCTCTGCAAGGTTTGGAGACAGCGGGTGCGTTCACGGAGATCAAGAGCAGCCGGAGATCAAGAGCAGCCGCCGCAGGGGAGGGATACCATGGTAAATAGGTTACCTATTTACCATGGTATCTCTCCCCTGGGTGCGTTGTGTTTTCGTGAGCAATAATGCAGGAAAGCAGCGGGCGGGATTGCGAGCTTGTCCTGCTGCTCCAACACAAGCTACCTTAAGAGCCGGTACGATGCGGGCAATGGGTGAAGTTCGTCAGGAGTACTGCATAAAAAAACGAGTGTGTTGTCGTGGCAGTTGGTGATCAAAGAAATAAAACAAAATAAAATCAATAAAAAATAATGTCATAGACTTAAAGTCATACCTTCGAAGTCATAATGCATTACAAGTGTTATTAGGGAATGTTGTGCTGTGTTTTCAAGCGCTTCAATGTGCTGCTCTGCAAGGTTTGGAGACAGCAGGTGCGTTCACGGAGATCAAGAGCAGCCGGCGCAAAACACAAGGCACCCAGGGGAGAGATACCATGATAAATAGGTTACCTATTTACCTATTTTTGTTTCGGCGAACGGTTTTGGTGAGCAATAATGCAGGAAAGCAGCGGGCGGGATGGCGAGCTTGTCCTGCTGCTCCAACACAAGCTACCTTAAGAGCCGGTACGATGCGGGCAATGGGTGAAGTTCGTCAGGAGTACTGCATAAAAAAACGAGTGTGTTGTCGTGGCAGTTGGTGATCAAAGAAATAAAAGCCATACCTTTGAAGTCATAATGCATTGCAAGTGTTATTAGGGAATGTTGTGCTGTGTTTTCAAGCGCTTCAATGTGCTGCTCTGCAAGGTTTGGAGACAGCGCGTGCGTTCACGGAGATCAAGAGCAGCCGGAGATCAAGAGCAGCCGCCGCAGGGGAGGGATACCATGGTAAATAGGTTACCTATTTACCATGGTATCTCTCCCCTGGGTGCGTTGTGTTTTGGTGAGCAATAATGCAGGAAAGCAGCGGGCGGGATGGCGAGCTTGTCCTGCTGCTCCAACACAAGCTACCTTAAGAGCCGGTACGATGCGGGCAATGGGTGAAATTCGTCAGGATTACTGCATAAATAAACGAGTGTGTTGTCGTGGCAGTTGGTGATCAAAGAAATAAAACAAAATAAAATCAATAAATAATAATGTCATAGACTTAAAGCCATACCTTTGAAGTCATAATGCATTGCAAGTGTTATTAGGGAATGTTGTGCTGTGTTTTCAAGCGCTTCAATGTGCTGCTCTGCAAGGTTTGGAGACAGCAGGTGCGTTCACGGAGATCAAGAGCAGCCGGCGCAAAACACAAGGCACCCAGGGGAGAGATACCATGGTAAATAGGTTACCTATTTACCTATTTTTGTTTCGGCGAACGGTTTTGGTGAGCAATAATGCAGGAAAGCAGCGGGCGGGATGGCGAGCTTGTCCTGCTGCTCCAACACAAGCTACCTTAAGAGCCGGTACGATGCGGGCAATGGGTGAAGTTCGTCAGGAGTACTGCATAAAAAAAACGAGTGTGTTGTCGTAGCAGTTGGTGATCAAAGAAATAAAACAAAATAAAATCAATAAAAAATAATGTCATAGACTTAAAGCCATACCTTTGAAGTCATAATGCATTGCAAGTGTTATTAGGGAATGTTGTGCTGTGTTTTCAAGCGCTTCAATGTGCTGCTCTGCAAGGTTTGGAGACAGCAGGTGCGTTCACGGAGATCAAGAGCAGCCGGAGATCAAGAGCAGCCGCCGCAGGGGAGGGATACCATGGTAAATAGGTTACCTATTTACCATGGTATCTCTCCCCTGGGTGCGTTGTGTTTTGGTGAGCAATAATGCAGGAAAGCAGCGGGCGGGATGGCGAGCTTGTCCTGCTGCTCCAACACAAGCTACCTTAAGAGCCGGTACGATGCGGGCAATGGGTGAAGTTCGTCAGGAGTACTGCATAAAAAAACGAGTGTGTTGTCGTGGCAGTTGGTGATCAAAGAAATAAAACAAAATAAAATCAATAAATAATAATGTCATAGACTTAAAGTCATACCTTTGAAGTCATAATGCATTGCAAGTGTTATTAGGGAATGTTGTGCTGTGTTTTCAAGCGCTTCAATGTGCTGCTCTGCAAGGTTTGGAGACAGCAGGTGCGTTCACGGAGATCAAGAGCAGCCGGAGATCAAGAGCAGCCGCCGCAGGGGAGGGATACCATGGTAAATAGGTTAACTATTTACCATGGTATCTCTCCCCTGGGTGCGTTGTGTTTTGGTGAGCAATAATGCAGGAAAGCAGCGGGCGGGATGGCGAGCTTGTCCTGCTGCTCCAACACAAGCTACCTTAAGAGCCGGTACGATGCGGGCAATGGGTGAAGTTCGTCAGGAGTACTGCATAAAAAAACGAGTGTGTTGTCGTGGCAGTTGGTGATCAAAGAAATAAAACAAAATAAAATCAATAAATAATAATGTCATAGACTTAAAGTCATACCTTTGAAGTCATAATGCATTGCAAGTGTTATTAGGGAATGTTGTGCTGTGTTTTCAAGCGCTTCAATGTGCTGCTCTGCAAGGTTTGGAGACAGCAGGTGCGTTCACGGAGATCAAGAGCAGCCGGCGCAAAACACAAGGCACCCAGGGGAGAGATACCATGGTAAATAGGTTACCTATTTACCTATTTTTGTTTCGGCGAACGGTTTTGGTGAGCAATAATGCAGGAAAGCAGCGGGCGGGATGGCGAGCTTGTCCTGCTGCTCCAACACAAGCTACCTTAAGAGCCGGTACGATGCGGGCAATGGGTGAAGTTCGTCATTAGTACTGCATAAAAAAACGAGTGTGTTGTCGTGGCAGTTGGTGATCAAAGAAATAAAAGTCATACCTTTGAAGTCATAATGCATTGCAAGTGTTATTAGGGAATGTTGTGCTGTGTTTTCAAGCGCTTCAATGTGCTGCTCTGCAAGGTTTGGAGACAGCAGGTGCGTTCACGGAGATCAAGAGCAGCCGGCGAAAAACACAAGGCACCCAGGGGAGAGATACCATGGTAAATAGGTTACCTATTTACCTATTTTTGTTTCGGCGAACGGTTTTGGTGAGCAATAATGCAGGAAAGCAGCGGGCGGGATGGCGAGCTTGTCCTGCTGCTCCAACACAAGCTACCTTAAGAGCCGGTACGATGCGGGCAATGGGTGAAGTTCGTCAGGAGTACTGCATAAAAAAACGAGTGTGTTGTCTTGGCAGTTGGTGATCAAAGAAATAAAAGCCATACCTTTGAAGTCATAATGCATTGCAAGTGTTATTAGGGAATGTTGTGCTGTGTTTTCAAGCGCTTCAATGTGCTGCTCTGCAAGGTTTGGACACAGCGCGTGCGTTCACGGAGATCAAGAGCAGCCGGAGATCAAGAGCAGCCGCCGCAGGGGAGGGATACCATGGTAAATAGGTTACCTATTTACCATGGTATCTCTCCCCTGGGTGCGTTGTGTTTTGGTGAGCAATAATGCAGGAAAGCAGCGGGCAGGATGGCGAGCTTGTCCTGCTGCTCCAACACAAGCTACCTTAAGAGCCGGTACGATGCGGGCAATGGGTGAAGTTCGTCAGGAGTACTGCATAAATAAACGAGTGTGTTGTCGTGGCAGTTGGTGATCAAAGAAATAAAACAAAATAAAATCAATAAATAATAATGTCATAGACTTAAAGTCAAACCTTTGAAGTCATAATGCATTACAAGTGTTATTAGGGAACGTTGTGCTGTGTTTTCAAGCGCTTCAATGTGCTGCTCTGCAAGGTTTGGAGACAGCTGGTGCGTTCACGGAGATCAAGAGCAGCCGGCTCAAAACACAAGGCACCCAGGGTAGAGATACCATGGTAAATAGGTTACCTATTTACCTATTTTTGTTTCGGCGAACGGTTTTGGTGAGCAATAATGCAGGAAAGCAGCGGGCGTGATGGCGAGCTTGTCCTGCTGCTCCAACACAAGCTACCTTAAGAGCCGGTACGATGCGGGCAATGGGTGAAGTTCGTCAGGAGTACTGCATAAAAAAACGAGTGTGTTGTCTTGGCAGTTGGTGATCAAAGAAATAAAAGCCATACCTTTGAAGTCATAATGCATTGCAAGTGTTATTAGGGAATGTTGTGCTGTGTTTTCAAGCGCTTCAATGTGCTGCTCTGCAAGGTTTGGACACAGCGCGTGCGTTCACGGAGATCAAGAGCAGCCGGAGATCAAGAGCAGCCGCCGCAGGGGAGGGATACCATGCTAAATAGGTTACCTATTTACCATGGTATCTCTCCCCTGGGTGCGTTGTGTTTTGGTGAGCAATAATGCAGGAAAGCAGCGGGCGGGATGGCGAGCTTGTCCTGCTGCTCCAACACAAGCTACCTTAAGAGCCGGTACGATGCGGGCAATGGGTGAAGTTCGTCAGGAGTACTACATAAATAAACGAGTGTGTTGTCGTGGCAGTTGGTGATCAAAGAAATAAAACAAAATAAAATCAATAAATAATAATGTCATAGACTTAAAGTCAAACCTTTGAAGTCATAATGCATTACAAGTGTTATTAGGGAACGTTGTGCTGTGTTTTCAAGCGCTTCAATGTGCTGCTCTGCAAGGTTTGGAGACAGCTGGTGCGTTCACGGAGATCAAGAGCAGCCGGCTCAAAACACAAGGCACCCAGGGTAGAGATACCATGGTAAATAGGTTACCTATTTACCTATTTTTGTTTCGGCGAACGGTTTTGGTGAGCAATAATGCAGGAAAGCAGCGGGCGTGATGGCGAGCTTGTCCTGCTGCTCCAACACAAGCTACCTTAAGAGCCGGTACGATGCGGGCAATGGGTGAAGTTCGTCAGGAGTACTGCATAAAAAAACGAGTGTGTTGTCTTGGCAGTTGGTGATCAAAGAAATAAAAGCCATACCTTTGAAGTCATAATGCATTGCAAGTGTTATTAGGGAATGTTGTGCTGTGTTTTCAAGCGCTTCAATGTGCTGCTCTGCAAGGTTTGGAGACAGCGCGTGCGTTCACGGAGATCAAGAGCAGCCGGAGATCAAGAGCAGCCGCCGCAGGGGAGGGATACCATGGTAAATAGGTTACCTATTTACCATGGTATCTCTCCCCTGGGTGCGTTGTGTTTTGGTGAGCAATAATGCAGGAAAGCAGCGGGCGGGATGGCGAGCTTGTCCTGCTGCTCCAACACAAGCTACCTTAAGAGCCGGTACGATGCGGGCAATGGGTGAAGTTCGTCAGGAGTACTGCATAAATAAACGAGTGTGTTGTCGTGGCAGTTGGTGATCAAAGAAATAAAACAAAATAAAATCAATAAAAAATAATGTCATAGACTTAAAGTCAAACCTTTGAAGTCATAATGCATTACAAGTGTTATTAGGGAATGTTGTGCTGTGTTTTCAAGCGCTTCAATGTGCTGCTCTGCAAGGTTTGGAGACAGCTGGTGCGTTCACGGAGATCAAGAGCAGCCGGCGCAAAACACAAGGCACCCAGGGGAGAGATACCATGGTAAATAGGTTACCTATTTACCTATTTTTGTTTCGGCGAACGGTTTTGGTGAGCAATAATGCAGGAAAGCAGCGGGCGGGATGGCGAGCTTGTCCTGCTGCTCCAACACAAGCTACCTTAAGAGCCGGTACGATGCGGGCAATGGGTGAAGTTCGTCAGGAGTACTGCATAAAAAAACGAGTGTGTTGTCGTGGCAGTTGGTGATCAAAGAAATAAAACAAAATAAAATCAATAAATAATAATGTCATAGACTTAAAGAAGTCATAATGCATTGCAAGTGTTATTAGGGAATGTTGTGCTGTGTTTTCAAGCGCTTCAATGTGCTGCTCTGCAAGGTTTGGAGACAGCAGGTGCGTTCACGGAGATCAAGAGCAGCCGGCGCAAAACACAAGGCACCCAGGGGAGAGATACCATGGTAAATAGGTTACCTATTTACCTATTTTTGTTTCGGCGAACGGTTTTGGTGAGCAATAATGCAGGAAAGCAGCGGGCGGGATGGCGAGCTTGTCCTGCTGCTCCAACACAAGCTACCTTAAGAGCCGGTACGATGCGGGCAATGGGTGAAGTTCGTCAGGAGTACTGCATAAAAAAACGAGTGTGTTGTCGTGGCAGTTGGTGATCAAAGAAATAAAACAAAATAAAATCAATAAAAAATAATGTCATAGACTTAAAGTCATACCTTTGAAGTCATAATGCATTACAAGTGTTATTAGGGAATGTTGTGCTGTGTTTTCAAGCGCTTCAATGTGCTGCTCTGCAAGGTTTGGAGACAGCAGGTGCGTTCACGGAGATCAAGAGCAGCTGGCGCAAAACACAAGGCACCCAGGGGAGAGATACCATGGTAAATAGGTTACCTATTTACCTATTTTTGTTTCGGCGAACGGTTTTGGTGAGCAATAATGCAGGAAAGCAGCGGGCGGGATGGCGAGCTTGTCCTGCTGCTCCAACACAAGCTACCTTAAGAGCCGGTACGATGCGGGCAATGGGTGAAGTTCGTCAGGAGTACTGCATAAAAACGAGTGTGTTGTCGTGGCAGTTGGTGATCAAAGAAATAAAAGCCATACCTTTGAAGTCATAATGCATTGCAAGTGTTATTAGGGAATGTTGTGCTGTGTTTTCAAGCGCTTCAATGTGCTGCTCTGCAAGGTTTGGAGACAGCGGGTGCGTTCACGGAGATCAAGAGCAGCCGGAGATCAAGAGCTGCCGCCGCAGGGGAGGGATACCATGGTAAATAGGTTACCTATTTACCATGGTATCTCTCCCCTGGGTGCGTTGTGTTTTGGTGAGCAATAATGCAGGAAAGCAGCGGGCGGGATGGCGAGCTTGTCCTGCTGCTCCTACACAAGCTACCTTAAGAGCCGGTACGATGCGGGCAATGGGTGAAGTTCGTCAGGAGTACTGCATAAAAAAACGAGTGTGTTGTCGTGGCAGTTGGTGATCAAAGAAATAAAACAAAATAAAATCAATAAATAATAATGTCATAGACCTAAAGCCATACCTTTGAAGTCATAATGCATTGCAAGTGTTATTAGGGAATGTTGTGCTGTGTTTTCAAGCGCTTCAATGTGCTGCTCTGCAAGGTTTGGAGACAGCGGGTGCGTTCACGGAGATCAAGAGCAGCCGGAGATCAAGAGCAGCCGCCGCAGGGGAGGGATACCATGGTAAATAGGTTACCTATTTACCATGGTATCTCTCCCCTGGGTGCGTTGTGTTTTGGTGAGCAATAATGCAGGAAAGCAGTGGGCGGGATGGCGAGCTTGTCCTGCTGCTCCAACACAAGCTACCTTAAGAGCCGGTACGATGCGGGCAATGGGTGAAGTTCGTCAGGAGTACTGCATAAAAAAACGAGTGTGTTGTCGTGGCAGTTGGTGATCAAAGAAATAAAACAAAATAAAATCAATAAATAATAATGTCATAGACTTAAAGTCATACCTTTGAAGTCATAATGCATTGCAAGTGTTATTAGGGAATGTTGTGCTGTGTTTTCAAGCGCTTCAATGTGCTGCTCTGCAAGGTTTGGAGACAGCGGGTGCGTTCACGGAGATCAAGAGCAGCCGGAGATCAAGAGCAGCCGCCGCAGGGGAGGGATACCATGGTAAATAGGTTACCTATTTACCATGGTATCTCTCCCCTGGGTGCGTTGTGTTTTGGTGAGCAATAATGCAGGAAAGCAGCGGGCGGGATGGCGAGCTTGTCCTGCTGCTCCAACACAAGCTAACTTAAGAGCCGGTACGATGCGGGCAATGGGTGAAGTTCTTCAGGAGTACTGCATAAAAAACGAGTGTGTTGTCGTGGCAGTTGGTGATCAAAGAAATAAAACAAAATAAAATCAATAAAAAATAATGTCATAGAATTCAAGTCATACCTTTGAAGTCATAATGCATTACAAGTGTTATTAGGGAATGTTGTGCTGTGTTTTCAACCGCTTCAATGTGTTGCTCTGCAAGGTTTGGAGACAGCAGGTGCGTTCACGGAGATCAAGAGCAGAAGGCGCAAAACACAAGGCACCCAGGGGAGAGATACCATGGTAAATAGGTTACCTATTTACCTATTTTTGTTTCGGCGAACGGTTTTGGTGAGCAATAATGCAGGCAAGCAGCGGGCGGGATGGCGAGCTTGTCCTGCTGCTCCAACACAAGCTACCTTAAGAGCCGGTACGATGCGGGCAATGGGTGAAGTTCGTCAGGAGTACTGCATAAAAAAACGAGTGTGTTGTCGTGGCAGTTGGTGATCAAAGAAATAAAAGCCATACCTTTGAAGTCATAATGCATTGCAAGTGTTATTAGGGAATGTTGTGCTGTGTTTTCAAGCGCTTCAATGTGCTGCTCTGCAAGGTTTGGAGACAGCGCGTGCGTTCACGGAGATCAAGAGCAGCCGGAGATCAAGAGCAGCCGCCGCAGGGGAGGGATACCATGGTAAATAGGTTACCTATTTACCATGGTATCTCTCCCCTGGGTGCGTTGTGTTTTGGTGAGCAATAATGCAGGAAAGCAGCGGGCGGGATGGCGAGCTTGTCCTGCTGCTCCAACACAAGCTACCTTAAGAGCCGGTACGATGCGGGCAATGGGTGAAGTTCGTCAGGAGTACTGCATAAAAAAACGAGTGTGTTGTCGTGGCAGTTGGTGATCAAAGAAATAAAACAAAATAAAATCAATAAATAATAATGTCATAGACCTAAAGCCATACCTTTGAAGTCATAATGCATTGCAAGTGTTATTAGGGAATGTTGTGCTGTGTTTTCAGGCGCTTCAATGTGCTGCTCTGCAAGGTTTGGAGACAGCGGGTGCGTTCACGGAGATCAAGAGCAGCCGGCGCAAAACACAAGGCACCCAGGGGAGAGATACCATGGTAAATAGGTTACCTATTTACCTATTTTTGTTTCGGCGAACGGTTTTGGTGAGCAATAATGCAGGAAAGCAGCGGGCGGGATGGCGAGCTTGTCCTGCTGCTCCAACACAAGCTACCTTAAGAGCCGGTACGATGCGGGCAATGGGTGAAGTTCGTCAGGAGTACTGCATAAAAAAACGAGTGTGTTGTCGTGGCAGTTGGTGATCAAAGAAATAAAACAAAATAAAATCAATAAATAATAATGTCATAGACTTAAAGTCATACCTTTGAAGTCATAATGCATTGCAAGTGTTATTAGGGAATGTTGTGCTGTGTTTTCAAGCGCTTCAATGTGCTGCTCTGCAAGGTTTGGAGACAGCGGGTGCGTTCACGGAGATCAAGAGCAGCCGGAGATCAAGAGCAGCCGCCGCAGGGGAGGGATACCATGGTAAATAGGTTACCTATTTACCATGGTATCTCTCCCCTGGGTGCGTTGTGTTTTGGTGAGCAATAATGCAGGAAAGCAGCGGGCGGGATGGCGAGCTTGTCCTGCTGCTCCAACACAAGCGACCTTAAGAGCCGGTACGATGCGGGCAATGGGTGAAGTTCGTCAGGAGTACTGCATAAAAAACGAGTGTGTTGTCGTGGCAGTTGGTGATCAAAGAAATAAAACAAAATAAAATCAATAAAAAATAATGTCATAGAATTAAAGTCATACCTTTGAAGTCATAATGCATTACAAGTGTTATTAGGGAATGTTGTGCTGTGTTTTCAAGCGCTTCAATGTGCTGCTCTGCAATGTTTGGAGACAGCAGGTGCGTTCACGGAGATCAAGAGCAGTCGGCGCAAAACACAAGGCACCCAGGGGAGAGATACCATATTTTTGTTTCGGCGAACGGTTTTGGTGAGCAATAATGCAGGAAAGCAGCGGGCGGGATGGCGAGCTTGTCCTGCTGCTCCAACACAAGCTACCTTAAGAGCCGGTACGATGCGGGCAATGGGTGAAGTTCGTCAGGAGTACTGCATAAAAAAACGAGTGTGTTGTCGTGGCAGTTGGTGATCAAAGAAATAAAAGCCATACCTTTGAAGTCATAATGCATTGCAAGTGTTATTAGGGAATGTTGTGCTGTGTTTTCAAGCGCTTCAATGTGCTGCTCTGCAAGGTTTGGAGACAGCGCGTGCGTTCACGGAGATCAGGAGCAGCCGGAGATCAAGAGCAGCCGCCGTAGGGGAGGGATACCATGGTAAATAGGTTACCTATTTACCATGGTATCTCTCCCCTGGGTGCGTTGTGTTTTGGTGAGCAATAATGCAGGAAAGCAGCGGGCGGGATGGCGAGCTTGTCCTGCTGCTCCAACACAAGCTACCTTAAGAGCCGGTACGATGCGGGCAATGGGTGAAGTTCGTCAGGAGTACTGCATAAAAAAACGAGTGTGTTGTCGTGGCAGTTGGTGATCAAAGAAATAAAAGCCATACCTTTGAAGTCATAATGCATTGCAAGTGTTATTAGGGAATGTTGTGCTGTGTTTTCAAGCGCTTCAATGTGCTGCTCTGCAAGGTTTGGAGACAGCACGTGCGTTCACGGAGATCAAGAGCAGCCGGAGATCAAGAGCAGCCGCCGCAGGGGAGGGATACCATGGTAAATAGGTTACCTATTTACCATGGTATCTCTCCCCTGGGTGCGTTGTGTTTTGGTGAGCAATAATGCAGGAAAGCAGCGGGCGGGATGGCGAGCTTGTCCTGCTGCTCCAACACAAGCTACCTTAAGAGCCGGTACGATGCGGGCAATGGGTGAAGTTCGTCAGGAGTACTGCATAAAAAACGAGTGTGTTGTCGTGGCAGTTGGTGATCAAAGAAATAAAACAAAATAAAATCAATAAAAAATAATGCCATAGAATTAAAGTCATACCTTTGAAGTCATAATGCATTACAAGTGTTATTAGGGAATGTTGTGCTGTGTTTTCAAGCGCTTCAATGTGCTGCTCTGCAAGGTTTGGAGACAGCGGGTGCGTTCACGGAGATCAAGAGCAGCCGGCGCAAAACACAAGGCACCCAGGGGAGAGATACCATGGTAAATAGGTTACCTATTTACCTATTTTTGTTTCGGCGAACGGTTTTGGTGAGCAATAATGCAGGAAAGCAGCGGGCGGGATGGCGAGCTTGTCCTGCTGCTCCAACACAAGCTACCTTAAGAGCCGGTACGATGCGGGCAATGGGTGAAGTTCGTCAGGAGTACTGCATAAAAAAACGAGTGTGTTGTCGTGGCAGTTGGTGATCAAAGAAATAAAACAAAATAAAATCAATAAATAATAATGTCATAGACCTAAAGCCATACCTTTGAAGTCATAATGCATTGCAAGTGTTATTAGGGAATGTTGTGCTGTGTTTTCAAGCGCTTCAATGTGCTGCTCTGCAAGGTTTGGAGACAGCGGGTGCGTTCACGGAGATCAAGAGCAGCCGGCGCAAAACACAAGGCACCCAGGGGAGAGATACCATGGTAAATAGGTTACCTATTTACCTATTTTTGTTTCGGCGAACGGTTTTGGTGAGCAATAATGCAGGAAAGCAGCGGGCGGGATGGCGAGCTTGTCCTGCTGCTCCAACACAAGCTACCTTAAGAGCCGGTACGATGCGGGCAATGGGTGAAGTTCGTCAGGAGTACTGCATAAAAAAACGAGTGTGTTGTCGTGGCAGTTGGTGATCAAAGAAATAAAACAAAATAAAATCAATAAATAATAATGTCATAGACTTAAAGTCATACCTTTGAAGTCATAATGCATTGCAAGTGTTATTAGGGAATGTTGTGCTGTGTTTTCAAGCGCTTCAATGTGCTGCTCTGCAAGGTTTGGAGACAGCGGGTGCGTTCACGGAGATCAAGAGCAGCCGGAGATCAAGAGCAGCCGCCGCAGGGGAGGGATACCATGGTAAATAGGTTACCTATTTACCATGGTATCTCTCCCCTGGGTGCGTTGTGTTTTGGTGAGCAATAATGCAGGAAAGCAGCGGGCGGGATGGCGAGCTTGTCCTGCTGCTCCAACACAAGCGACCTTAAGAGCCGGTACGATGCGGGCAATGGGTGAAGTTCGTCAGGAGTACTGCATAAAAAACGAGTGTGTTGTCGTGGCAGTTGGTGATCAAAGAAATAAAACAAAATAAAATCAATAAAAAATAATGTCATAGAATTAAAGTCATACCTTTGAAGTCATAATGCATTACAAGTGTTATTAGGGAATGTTGTGCTGTGTTTTCAAGCGCTTCAATGTGCTGCTCTGCAATGTTTGGAGACAGCAGGTGCGTTCACGGAGATCAAGAGCAGTCGGCGCAAAACACAAGGCACCCAGGGGAGAGATACCATATTTTTGTTTCGGCGAACGGTTTTGGTGAGCAATAATGCAGGAAAGCAGCGGGCGGGATGGCGAGCTTGTCCTGCTGCTCCAACACAAGCTACCTTAAGAGCCGGTACGATGCGGGCAATGGGTGAAGTTCGTCAGGAGTACTGCATAAAAAAACGAGTGTGTTGTCGTGGCAGTTGGTGATCAAAGAAATAAAAGCCATACCTTTGAAGTCATAATGCATTGCAAGTGTTATTAGGGAATGTTGTGCTGTGTTTTCAAGCGCTTCAATGTGCTGCTCTGCAAGGTTTGGAGACAGCGCGTGCGTTCACGGAGATCAGGAGCAGCCGGAGATCAAGAGCAGCCGCCGTAGGGGAGGGATACCATGGTAAATAGGTTACCTATTTACCATGGTATCTCTCCCCTGGGTGCGTTGTGTTTTGGTGAGCAATAATGCAGGAAAGCAGCGGGCGGGATGGCGAGCTTGTCCTGCTGCTCCAACACAAGCTACCTTAAGAGCCGGTACGATGCGGGCAATGGGTGAAGTTCGTCAGGAGTACTGCATAAAAAAACGAGTGTGTTGTCGTGGCAGTTGGTGATCAAAGAAATAAAAGCCATACCTTTGAAGTCATAATGCATTGCAAGTGTTATTAGGGAATGTTGTGCTGTGTTTTCAAGCGCTTCAATGTGCTGCTCTGCAAGGTTTGGAGACAGCACGTGCGTTCACGGAGATCAAGAGCAGCCGGAGATCAAGAGCAGCCGCCGCAGGGGAGGGATACCATGGTAAATAGGTTACCTATTTACCATGGTATCTCTCCCCTGGGTGCGTTGTGTTTTGGTGAGCAATAATGCAGGAAAGCAGCGGGCGGGATGGCGAGCTTGTCCTGCTGCTCCAACACAAGCTACCTTAAGAGCCGGTACGATGCGGGCAATGGGTGAAGTTCGTCAGGAGTACTGCATAAAAAACGAGTGTGTTGTCGTGGCAGTTGGTGATCAAAGAAATAAAACAAAATAAAATCAATAAAAAATAATGCCATAGAATTAAAGTCATACCTTTGAAGTCATAATGCATTACAAGTGTTATTAGGGAATGTTGTGCTGTGTTTTCAAGCGCTTCAATGTGCTGCTCTGCAAGGTTTGGAGACAGCGGGTGCGTTCACGGATATCAAGAGCAGCCGGCGCAAAACACAAGGCACCCAGGGGAGAGATACCATGGTAAATAGGTTACCTATTTACCTATTTTTGTTTCGGCGAACGGTTTTGGTGAGCAATAATGCAGGAAAGCAGCGGGCGGGATGGCGAGCTTGTCCTGCTGCTCCAACACAAGCTACCTTAAGAGCCGGTACGATGCGGGCAATGGGTGAAGTTCGTCAGGAGTACTGCATAAAAAAACGAGTGTGTTGTCGTGGCAGTTGGTGATCAAAGAAATAAAACAAAATAAAATCAATAAATAATAATGTCATAGACTTAAAGTCATACCTTTGAAGTCATAATGCATTGCAAGTGTTATTAGGGAATGTTGTGCTGTGTTTTCAAGCGCTTCAATGTGCTGCTCTGCAAGGTTTGGAGACAGCACGTGCGTTCACGGAGATCAAGAGCAGCCGGAGATCAAGAGCAGCCGCCGCAGGGGAGGGATACCATGGTAAATAGGTTACCTATTTACCATGGTATCTCTCCCCTGGGTGCGTTGTGTTTTGGTGAGCAATAATGCAGGAAAGCAGCGGGCGGGATGGCGAGCTTGTCCTGCTGCTCCAACACAAGCTACCTTAAGAGCCGGTACGATGCGGGCAATGGGTGAAGTTCGTCAGGAGTACTGCATAAAAAACGAGTGTGTTGTCGTGGCAGTTGGTGATCAAAGAAATAAAACAAAATAAAATCAATAAAAAATAATGCCATAGAATTAAAGTCATACCTTTGAAGTCATAATGCATTACAAGTGTTATTAGGGAATGTTGTGCTGTGTTTTCAAGCGCTTCAATGTGCTGCTCTGCAAGGTTTGGAGACAGCGGGTGCGTTCACGGATATCAAGAGCAGCCGGCGCAAAACACAAGGCACCCAGGGGAGAGATACCATGGTAAATAGGTTACCTATTTACCTATTTTTGTTTCGGCGAACGGTTTTGGTGAGCAATAATGCAGGAAAGCAGCGGGCGGGATGGCGAGCTTGTCCTGCTGCTCCAACACAAGCTACCTTAAGAGCCGGTACGATGCGGGCAATGGGTGAAGTTCGTCAGGAGTACTGCATAAAAAAAACGAGTGTGTTGTCGTGGCAGTTGGTGATCAAAGAAATAAAACAAAATAAAATCAATAAATAATAATGTCATAGACTTAAAGTCATACCTTTGAAGTCATAATGCATTGCAAGTGTTATTAGGGAATGTTGTGCTGTGTTTTCAAGCGCTTCAATGTGCTGCTCTGCAAGGTTTGGAGACAGCGGGTGCGTTCACGGAGATCAAGAGCAGCCGAAGATCAAGAGCAGCCGCCGCAGGGGAGGGATACCATGGTAAATAGGTTACCTATTTACCATGGTATCTCTCCCCTGGGTGCGTTGTGTTTTTGGTGAGCAATAATGCAGGAAAGCAGCGGGCGGGATGGTTGAGCTTGTCCTGCTGCTCCAACACAAGCTACCTTAAGAGCCGGTACGATGCGGGCAATGGGTGAAGTTCGTCAGGAGTACTGCATAAAAAACGAGTGTGTTGTCGTGGCAGTTGGTGATCAAAGAAATAAAAACAAAATAAAAATCAATAAAAAAATAATGTCATAGAATTAAAGTCATACCTTTGAAGTCATAATGCATTACAAGTGTTATTAGGGAAATGTTGTGCTGTGTTTTCAAGCGCTTCAATGTGCTGCTCTGCAAGGTTTGGAGACAGCATGTGCGTTCACGGAGATCAAGAGCAGTCGGCGCAAAAACACAAGGCACCCAGGGGAGAGATACCATATTTTTTGTTTCGGCGAACGGTTTTTGGTGAGCAATAATGCAGGAAAGCAGCGGGCGGGATGGCGAGCTTGTCCTGCTGCTCCAACACAAGCTACCTTAAGAGCCGGTACGATGCGGGGCAATGGGTGAAGTTCGTCAGGAGTACTGCATAAAAAAAAACGAGTGTGTTTGTCGTGGCAGTTGGTGATCAAAGAAATAAAAACATAATAAAAATCAATAAAATAATAATGTCATAGACCTAAAGCCATACCTTTGAAGTCATAATGCATTGCAAGTGTTATTAGGGAATGTTGTGCTGTGTTTTTCAAGCGCTTCAATGTGCTGCTCTGCAAGGTTTGGAGACAGCGGGTGCGTTCACGGAGATCAAGAGCAGCCGGAGATCAAGAGCAGCCGCCGCAGGGGAGGGATACCATGGTAAATAGGTTACCTATTTTACCATGGTAATCTCTCCCCTGGGTGCGTTGTGTTTTTGGTGAGCAATAATGCAGGAAAGCAGCGGGCGGGATGGCGAGCTTGTCCTGCTGCTCCAAACACAAGCTACCTTAAGAGCCGGTACGATGCGGGCAATGGGTGAAGTTCGTCAGGAGTACTGCATAAAAAAAAACGAGTGTGGTTGTCGTGGCAGTTGGTGATCAAAGAAATAAAACAAAAATAAAATCAATAAAAAAATAATGCCATAGAATTAAAGTCATACCTTTGAAGTCATAATGCATTACAAGTGTTATTAGGGAATGTTGTGCTGTGTTTTTCAAGCGCTTCAATGTGCTGCTCTGCAAGGTTTTGGAGACAGCGGGTGCGTTTCACGGAGATCAAGAGCAGCCGGCGCAAAAACACAAGGCACCCAGGGGAGAGATTACCATGGTAAATAGGTTACCTATTTTACCTATTTTTTTGTTTCGGCGAACGGTTTTTGGTGAGCAATAATGCAGGAAAGCAGCGGGCGGGATGGCGAGCTTGTCCTGCTGCTCCAACACAAGCTACCTTAAGAGCCGGTACGATGCGGGCAATGGGGTGAAGTTCGTCAGGAGTACTGGCATAAAAAAAACGAGTGTGTTTGTCGTGGCAGTTGGTGAATCAAAGAAATAAAACAAAATAAAATCAATAAATAATAATGTCATAGACTTAAAGTCATACCTTTGAAGTCATAATGCATTGCAAGTGTTATTAGGGAATGTTGTGCTGTGTTTTTCAAGCGCTTCCAATGTGCTGCTCTGCAAGGTTTGGAGACAGCGGGTGCGTTCACGGAGATCAAGAGCAGCCGAAGATCAAGAGCAGCCGCCGCAGGGGAGGGATACCATGGTAAATAGGTTACCTATTTTACCATGGTAATCTCTCCCCTGGGTGCGTTTGTGTTTTTGGTGAGCAATAATGCAGGAAAGCAGCGGGCGGGATGGTGAGCTTGTCCTGCTGCTCCAACACAAGCTACCTTAAGAAGCCGGTACGATGCGGGCAATTGGGTGAAGTTCGTCAGGAGTACTGCATAAAAAAACGAGTGTGTTTGTCGTGGCAGTTGGTGATCAAAGAAATAAAAACAAAATAAAATCAATAAAAAATAATGTCATAGAATTAAAGTCATACCTTTGAAAGTCATAATGCATTACAAGTGTTATTAGGGAATGTTGTGCTGTGTTTTTCAAGCGCTTCAATGTGCTGCTCTGCAAGGTTTGGAGACAGCATGTGCGTTCACGGAGATCAAGAGCAGTCGGCGCAAAAACACAAGGCACCCAGGGGAGAGATACCATATTTTTTGTTTCGGCGAACGGTTTTTGGTGAGCAATAATGCAGGAAAGCAGCGGGCGGGATGGCGAGCTTGTCCTGCTGCTCCAACACAAGCTACCTTAAGAGCCGGTACGATGCGGGCAATGGGTGAAGTTCGTCAGGAGTACTGCATAAAAAAAAACGAGTGTGTTGTCGTGGCAGTTGGTGATCAAAGAAAATAAAAACATAATAAAATCAATAAATAATAATGTCATAGACCTAAAAGCCATACCTTTTGAAGTCATAATGCATTGCAAGTGTTATTAGGGAATGTTGTGCTGTGTTTTTTCAAGCGCTTCAATGTGCTGCTCTGCAAGGTTTGGAGACAGCGGGTGCGTTCACGGAGATCAAGAGCAGCCGGAGATCAAGAGCAGCCGCCGCAGGGGAGGGATACCATGGTAAAATAGGTTACCTATTTACCATGGTATCTCTCCCCTGGGTGCGTTTGTGTTTTTGGTGAGCAATAATGCAGGAAAGCAGCGGGCGGGATGGCGAGCTTGTCCTGCTGCTCCAACACAAGCTACCTTAAGAGCCGGTACGATGCGGGCAATGGGTGAAGTTCGTCAGGAGTACTGCATAAAAAAAAACGAGTGTGTTGTCGTGGCAGTTGGTGATCAAAGAAATAAAAGCCATACCTTTGAAGTCATAATGCATTGCAAGTGTTATTAGGGAATGTTTGTGCTGTGTTTTTCAAGCGCTTCAATGTGCTGCTCTGCAAGGTTTGGAGACAGCGCGTGCGTTCACGGAGATCAAGAGCAGCCGGAGATCAAGAGCAGCCGCCGCAGGGGGAGGGATACCATGGTAAATAGGTTACCCTATTTACCATGGTATCTCTCCCCTGGGTGCGTTGTGTTTTTGGTGAGCAATAATGCAGGAAAAGCAGCGGGCGGGATGGCGAGCTTGTCCTGCTGCTCCAACACAAGCTACCTTAAGAGCCGGTACGATTGCGGGCCAATGGGTGAAGTTTCGTCAGGAGTACTGCATAAAAAAAAACGAGTGTGTTGTCCGTGGCAGTTGGTGATCAAAGAAATAAAACAAAATAAAAAATCAATAAATAATAATGTCATATACCTTTGAAGTCATAATGCATTGCAAGTGTTATTAGGGAATGTTTGTGCTGTGTTTTTCAAGCGCTTCAATGTGCTGCTCTGCAAGGTTTGGAGACAGCGGGTGCGTTCACGGAGATCAAGAGCAGCCGGAGATCAAGAGCAGCCGCCGCAGGGGAGGGATACCATGGTAAATAGGTTACCTATTTACCATGGTATCTCTCCCCTGGGTGCGTTGTGTTTTTGGTGAGCAATAATGCAGGAAAAGCAGTGGGGGGATGGCGAGCTTGTCCTGCTGCTCCAACACAAGCTACCTTAAGAGCCG